>NC_056478.1:11328714-11628714 GCF_008729295.1 Plectropomus leopardus | reverse complement strand
AGGCGATGGATTAAAATCTGGTTAGCCCATATCCATTCCCTGCCGGTATAATTTCCACACAGATGGCACTTGTTCTCTGGTGAGATAGCAGAAAACACTAATATTATGAGTAAAAAACATGTGGAGATGAACCACAAACACTGCGGAGCTGTTTCCCCATTCCTATTCATTGTGGCTGTGAGCGGCTGAGTAAGTGATATCTGCTGTGACGTACATGGCAGGGAGCACTGCGATCTTAACACCCACACTAATCATCAAAGTGACGTGACGTTTCCATCCAAGCCTAACCCAAGCCTGAAACCACGGCAGCAGTTTTGTCCCTGAGCCTGATGAAAAAAAAGCAACAAAAAGGTAGGCCTATATAGATTATTATGCAGACGATGATCCACTCTTTGCTGCATGTTACTGACATACTGTATCTCTCCCACTGCTGGGGAGGTAGAAGCAAACACTGCCAACCAAGTCGCCTTGCAGCCCCCCAATCTTCCTCTCTTTCTCATTTTCCATCCCTCTTTGTGTGAACTACATTTTTCTTCCCCAGTTCCCCACTGTATTGCTCCATTGTTCTGTCCCTTTCCCCCTCTCAGTTTCAGCCCCCCCTCTTTCACTCTCTTTCACTTTTGATTCAGTCCATTAAAACTTCTGCCTTTTATGCATGAGGATCGCCAGTTTCTTTTTTAATTTTTTAATTTTTTTTTATGTGTAGGGAACAAAGGCATGGGTGGTTAGGATAAGATAACAAAAGCACATTGTTAGGTTTAGGAAAAAACATGTTGGTTTTGCTCAACATTCATATGGGAAGGGTGCTAGGGACAGACATATCTATTGCTCGTCTGGATCCCTCCTCAGTCGCTCTTCCTGAGGTTTCTACCATTCCTTTGCCCCTATAACAGGGGTTTTTTGGGGGAGTATTTTCTTAGATGATGTGAGGGTCTAAGGACAGAGGGATGTCGTATGCTGTAAAGCCCTCTGAGGCAAACTGTGTTTTGTGATAATGGGTTTTATAAATAAAATTGACTTGACTTGACTGGACTCCTGCGTGAAAAATCCAGGCTTTGTTGGACCAATTCAGCACCAATCCTGCCTGCCCTATAAGGACCTTTGGGGTAACTGGCAGCATTTCAATCTGACACTGTCCACGGTGTATTATGCTGCCATGCCAAGTTCCAGCTAACCTGTAACATAGAGAAAACTTCCGTCTGGCCGCATTACACACTGACACCGCCCAGTGGCATATCATGCTGCCGAGATGATGGCTTTTGGTGCCAGTGTCTGATACCAAAATCACCAACAAAGCAGCAATTTTTGATGACTTTGGAGTGACAATGGGCTGGGCCACCATGAAAAACTTCTGGAAACCACAGTATACAGCACACACACAGTCAGAGTTTTGGAGTTTCCAATACGCATTAGCTATTAGTCTCTACAGGAACATCCTTTTTGTTGTAAATCAAAGAAACCAGAAAAGCAGACCTCTGTGGTTTGGTGATGTTGTTGTTTTTCCAGTGATAGTGTCTACAGGGAGCAGCAAAGTGGAGTTAAATATAAAAGCCCAATTCACTTGTATGGATCCTCCTGTTGAGCTCTCAGACGTATATTGATTATTCTGTCATTGTCTCTGACCGCTTTTTGTCACTCGCCTGTGAAAAGACCGGGAAGTGCTCAGGCGTCTGAGCTTAAAGCAAAGTGAAGGTTATTGTGTAAATTAGTGTGTGTATGTCTGTGTGTGTGTGTGTGTGTGTGTGTGTGTGTGTGTGTGTGTGTGTGTTTAAACCTAAAAGAGTGACAGACAGTGGAGGAGTAGCCATAGAATCTGGAAAAAAATCAAATTATTATTAAGCCCTATCATTTTTCTGTTCTAAAGACACCTTTTGAATTAAGGAATCAATCTACTGAGGAGTGCGTGTGTCACACCATTAAAGAAAGATGTCATTCTGTCAGTGTTATGAATACTTCCCATAATTTCACCACACAGTGCTGTTATTTAAAAAGCTCACTCTGTGTGTTATTTGTCACAGCTGCTGGCATTGTGTGTGCGTGCATCTTGCATTCTGCAAACCTGCCTGTCAAACAAACAACCCCCAAGGAAAAGTTCCTTATTTTCTTCATGACAGGATGCAGTGCTGATCCAATAACAATCTTTGATTCTGCAGAAGGAAAAAACTCTGGAAAGAGCAGAGTCATTGGTAACAAAGAAAGACCCTACACTATCATCATCATGAATAGAGCAGCAGAGGTTCATATTACTGTGGAGCTGCTATCTGTATCTTTTTCTAAGAAAAAAAAAGTGAATTCTGTGACTCATGTGTGACATATGCTGCCTAATATGTAACTGTTGGCAACTTCTCAAGCATCTTCAGCCAACCCACCTTCTGTCGATTCATCTTTAGCTGATAAAGACTCACACTAATACCTTCTCCTGCACCTAATTAAAGCTCATTATGTTGGTATTATAAATCGTTCCCCCAAAGAGACCAAAGCCAAGAATTAATCCCAACAAAAGCCTGAAACATACTTCTCTACATTCCTGTATACACATGTTTATCAGTGTTGTTAATGAACATCAGTGAGGCTTGTCTTTCATACTTATGTTCATATTTGAGGCAATGGGCCTCTGGGCACATATTGTATCTGCAAAGGGCCCCACCATATCTCCTTAACAGGCACAAGATACAGAGACCTAGTGGTGGTTTTGCATCTTTTTGTACTTATTCTGACATTAGATTAGATAGAAAATATTCTGCATACAGTCCAAATTACAGCAAAGAATTTAATATTACAGCAGACTCACTCACTTTGACTGATCTGAACACCATCTGAAACACTTGATATCTAATATTCAGCAGCGAGCCTTGCTGCTGGGACCCCTAAATATAAAAGAAAATGGATGTACTGGTCCCCCTTCGCCCTGATCAACATTACAATAAACTGGCATTATTATTCTCTAAACTTTGTGAGGTAGACTTTCTGACTTTTCTAGTTTGACAATCTAAGCATAAACTACTCTTGTCTTGTTTATCGTTAATGTGTAGCTTGTCAATTTTGTGACCTGGAGCACACTTGTAACATGTCACTGAACATATCACTGAAGAGTACAATAATTGCCACAGTCATTTCAAGTGACCCTTCAGGAGTGAGAATGATGTATGGACAAGCAGAACAGACACATTACTCTGTAGTTTATAGCCCTTATGTGGTTTGTGATGAAAGTTGCAATTGAGAGGCCCCATTAGAACAACATCAACATTTTAAATTTATAATATTATTCTTTCATTGCTTAATCACACTCTCATGGATACATTTTATTGCATTGTGCACTCACAGCCCGCTGGTTATCTCCTCTCACCAGACTGCATACTGAAGTGTGTGTGTGAGTTTATGTGTGTGTGTGTGTAAGCTCAATCAGCATTACCTTTCACATTAATCTTAATTAACCCCCTGTTGTTGAGGTGTACCACTGAGAAAGAGCGATATGGGATAGGTGACACTGACATCTCAGTGGGTGGTGAAGAACACGGGGGCATCGAAGTCTGATGTAAGAGAAAATCTGAGAGTCACTGCCAACCTTTAAACATGTTTCAAATAATAGATAACTACTGTAAATGGTGATATTTATATTGTTATAACAGAAATAACTACAGCATCTGTGCAGTTTTCATCTTTGGCACTAGCCTTTATAGCTTGAGACCAGCATGATATTCAAATTTTTCCATTCCCTTTAAGGCCCACAGCATGCCTAAACCCATTGATGGTGTTGCTTTGAGTCTCCAGCTGTGACATTCTGTGCATGAAGTTTAGTTTTGCCTCTTTCCTGCCATTGCAAGTATCACTGTTGAAGGAAATGAAAAAAAATGCTATTTTACTAGTCACTGTTTAAGACACGTGGTACATTTTTGACTTATGTTACAAAAAATGTCTTCCAATGTGAAACAAAGAACATGCCTCCCATCTGTTGAAAAAAATGTTATTATAAAAGCGAGTTGCACTTAAATGCTGCATTTGATGCTGAATTTTTGGCATATGGGCGCTGTATGCAACATCAAGAGCACATCTAGGATTCAGAGTCTTAGCTGAGATTGTCTGCACATGGTTCTTAACATGGCGGTTGCTTAGGCAACGGCTATAAAATATCTTATTTTGATCCAAAGAAGCAAAATGACAGGCAGCTCCAGCCAATCTACCTTTCTATATTGTGATGTAATAAACAACATGTTAGGGCACTTTAATTGTTGGATGCATGTAAATGGGAGTGCTAGAGGAATATTCTTTTTCAGTATTTAGCTAATTATAATTATTGTCATTTTGTCAGAATAAGGGTGAAAAAATGTGCATGAAAATATACTTCGTAATAAATCCCTCTTCAGTGATAACAAATGCTTCTACACTAATAAGTGCCTTTTCGGTGATAAACAAATGTGTTTCTAGTAATAACCAAATGTATTTTTATATTTGGTGGTTATATTGGATCTCAAATAAATTAAATATATCGCCTGTGGGCATTCGTTTTGGCAAGCAAATCTCTTACACAGAAACATTTAAAAAAGCCCAGATGCAGGTGACACAGTGTTAACACGTTATTTAATATTGCCTCCACTGAGGTTTTAAAATGTACATAATCACCCTCAAACAGCAAAAGACAGAACTGAAGTCTAAAAAGGGCCTAAAGACTAGAGTGTCTGGCTGACAGTGTCTGCCAACATGAGGTCTGCATTAGATTGAGGAAGGATCAGAATATCCTGAGTGTTTCCTCACCTCTCTTAAGCCCTCAGAAAGGGCGCCGTTACACCCTGATAGTCCCAAAGGGGAAATGCACCAAGCTGCTCCCAATTCTTAATTAGGAGTCAGTCCCCACACACTGCGCAGCAGGTGATCTGAATAACCCTCCAATCATCTCTACGCTGCTAGACTGCTACAATATGATTACCCTAAAAAACCCCAGAGGTTTAAAAATAAACTCCACAACATTTTTCCTGAGGTGCTACCACAGTGTAATTTTGCCGAGGACACCTTGGCCTGTTAATCTGACCTAACATTAAGATCACATGGTCAGCGTCATTTTTAAAATGGTGGTTTGACATTTTATCCTGAACCCAAACTGATCATTTGTGGCACAGACACTGAACTCATTCATTCACTCTGTTTTCGCTGTGTATTTTCCTCTTTGTAGAGCACACCATGTGAAATTACTTTACCCTGACTCACTTCTTTCTCCGCCTGTTTCTCTCAATTTGTCTCTCCCCTGTGTGTGTATCTCACTCAGCATAACAAGTGCCGTCGAGGCTAGAAATGCTGAACCTATTAAAGTAGCGCTCCGTAAATTTTTAATGATTCTCAATAATTAATCAGTTACATGTCCAGGTAGGATGGTGTAGGGCTTGGTCTGACTATTGGCAACCTTGCAGGGGATGAAGAGGGATGGCAGGTTAACAAGCAGGCACGTTTTGGTAACTTTTTTAAACAAGGCTGATGGCTTCCCTCAAGATTGCCAGCTGGCCTTATAATGGTGAAGAAAGTTCTCCAGCACCATGTGACGTTAAAATGATCTGCTCTCCACACAAGTCCACACCAAACCTGACTCTGCAAAACTACACCAAACTATGAATGCCCAAGAGGCGCAATATATATATATATATATATACTTTTTTTAAACCATAACCAAGTGTTTTTTCTGCCTAAACCCTTTCACACTTTATTCAGAGTGTTGTTGAAATGTAAATTTTAAGCATATTTGTTAAATAATAACATGCAAATACTCATGGTTTGCTGAAATGGACAACACCAACATTTTCTGTTGTTTGGTTTGCACATATGAAGCTCCACCTGCATCTATAATAGAGAAGCGTTTCAACAAAGCGTTGGACCCTTAGCACTAATGTGTGTTTGTCAGGAAGGGATAACACAGCGTTGTATAATGATTGAGTGAAATGATGTTGACCTTATCCACTTCAACTCCTTCATTTTTCTTTGAACGTCTATGATATCCAAAAGGTGCCCTCGACTGCCTGATGAATACCTTGTCAAGACTGCTGGGTAATTATTGTTGCTGCACAAACTGCTGATTTTCCTCCCCTGCACTCCAGGCTTTATACTTCAAAGCACTACAGGCACCAGAGCGAGCTCACATTGTGTGTGTTAATTTAATGGCCATGTATGTGTGTGCGTTAGCAGGTGTTTCATGTGTACACACACAAGAGTTCATTTTGCTCAGTTGTTCATGATGATTGATTTCCGCAGAGCTCAGTTGAACGAACAGGAGATGAAAGACCTTTGTCTACCTTGAAACCACAATTATTCTTTTTGAGTTCTGTCATCTATCAAGGACCAGCAACTGGAACAACCACACACATTTGCCCCATAAAACTTCATAGAACGAAGATGTTTTAGAAAGACTTAATTATATTTATGGTCTCACTTACTTAACTTAAATTCAGTCTCTCTAAAGCAAACACATATCTGGAGGAGTTGATACTTCACCTTTAGAAAAATTACAGATGACGAAAAGCCCATTTCTTATCACAAAGCCCATTTCAAACCACAACAACACTTGGTGGTGGTTTGGAAAAGATCATAATTTAGCTTAAAATACCTCCTCTGGTGGAAAAAGAGCCACTGGAAAAGCAGGGAAAGTGTGCAAAAAGACACCTAGGTCTAATTGCTCAAACATGGCTGAGAATCAGCATTAAGACTTGGTTAAAAAACACCTGGGATCGGTTGCTCAGACCCCACTGAGAAATACCATGAACAGTCGGCAAAAACAACCAGAATGGAATTCTGCTGGGAAGCCATGCAACCAGTCAATAAAACCACTTGGGCTTGGTGACTCAGACACCGCTGAGAAACGCCACAGAAGGTTGGTAAAATCAACCAAGATCATTTGCTCAAATGTCAATGAGAAATGGTACAAAGGGTTGGTAAAACCACCTGGGACCGGTGTCTCAAAAGCTGCTGAGAAATGCAGTGAAGAGTCTTTCAGAGAAATGGGCTTATGGTCCAACTGGACAGTTTTTAACTAATTATGCTTTGAAATTTTGGCAACGCACCAGAGTGTCATATTAAGCTTTCTTTAAATATGTTTTTTTTTTGTGGTTTTTAACAACAAAAAGTCAAAACGTGTGTGGAGTTGTGCACCACTTTCATATATGTGAATTTGATTAGAGATGATAGATCAATATCAAAGCAAACATAAAGGCTCCTGCTGCTGAAATACTGCTGATAATTTACTGCAGGAAGAAACTGCAGCCTCAGTAGAAATGATTCAGGTTCATTCAGCAGGATTTGGTGTTGAGGTGCGATTTGTTTGTGATACCTGAGTCATTACAATGCAAGCTTGCAGGCAAGAGTATGAAATATACATGTTCAGTCATATAAAATACATTCAACTTTCAGCATTTATATTTGCTGATGTTGCAGGTCATCTGTACTGAGTTTTTTCCAGCTATTGCTGCCACAGTCTGACCAGGAATACTGCAGTATGTTTGTATTACTCTATATGAATAAACAAGCAGGGAACTGAAACTGATCTCCAACTATCTGTTCATTAGATGCAATATAAATATTTTGGAGAAATTTTGAATATTCACAAAATATCCACATCACTGAGCACAGCTCCCTCAAATTAACCACAAATAGATGATGTAAAACCTTTAAATTGGAGTTAGTTTTAATGTGTTCATGGATTAACTTAAAATCACAAAGCACATAATCTGATTTATAATTAATGTTAGATTTCTGTAGGAAAGCACTTTGTAAGCACCTTTTGTCAAACAGGTCACAGGGGAACTGTAAAATGGCTTACTTTACCAGTGTTTGGCATTTTGCTGTGACATCAGACGAGATTACTATGGTAATCGAGTCCATTAACGCAACAAAGTCACCGATAATAAGATTACTGTCATGTAACAAAAGCCACATGTTCCTGCGACAGGTGCTGTCTTGTTCGAGAGAAACAATCTGCAAATTAGGACAAGAGATGCTGAAGCATGAGGTTATATCTCACAAGGAGATTATTAATGAGATGACAAAAAGAGGGGTGCATTCATTAAATTGCTTACTGTCCAAAAATTCCACATTGAAACTCTTAAAACATACCCCAAACCTCCTCCTGAGTAAGATTACAAAAGTTGACGATGTATCAATGTAACAGTTGGTCTGGTAACAAGGTTCGGAAACAGCCTTAATCAGGCTTTATACCTCATGTCCTCAGAGCACTCATGTTTAGTAACTCTAATTTAGTTTTGAAGAATAACAATATTTTAATAGATGAAATGCTTTCAAAGTAAATGGAAATTCAGATCATAACAGATAGCAAATAAACATGAGCTGGCAGGCAATTTAGAGATAAGTCTTGTGTCATTGCATGAATCGGGCTGCGAGAGCTTCTTTAATGTAGGTAGAGGCTTTTGAATGAAGTTTTTCACCTTTGTCCTTGATGAGAAATACAACTGCGTTGTCTGACTTTCCACCAAAGCTATGACATAATTAGAAGAAGAAGAAGAAATAGAAATTGCTGTAAAGGACCAATATGTTCGAGCTCCCAACTCATCAGATACAGCAGTGCGATCATTGGCCGTATGCTTCAAACTATGATGCTCTGGGTACCCCTCTAGCCAGCCTGGTCTCACTACCAGAGCGTCAGAAAAGGGCACTGCTTGGGCAGTGGTCCTTAGTGTCAGATACAGACGTCAATGTACTCTCTAGCGTCTGTTTGAGATGTACTGGGCTTGCAACTAACTCCAATGTAATCCACATCAGCAACAGACAGTCAGAGCAAGGGGCATAGTGCAAAGAGTAAGAAAATCATCATAGATGGTTCGGTCCAAAAAGTACAGTACGTTGACCCAGGAGACGGATGTTTGTGTCCCACGTGAAATATAAAGTCTACGTTAAGTAACTTGACTGACATGATTAATGCCAACCACAATATTTCCAAACCCTAACCAAGTAGTCGTGTTGTAATGTAAGTGTAAAGTAATGAACCCCCTGCATCATGATACAATGAAAAAAGCTTCTGCCCAAGTGTCAAAATATGATGAGTAGAGATGAGATCAAGTTGCTCTAGCTTGAGTTTTGGACATGTCAGTTTGCACTCTCTACATGCATAGTGTCTTTCAAAATAAATTACTGTGTTTAAAGTAAACACAAGTTTCAGTACCAAAACTATATCAGGTTGAGACAAAAAACCCAACAACCTGCTTTTCATATTCATGTATTTCTAGCATCATTATAGATGTTTAAAAAATACTTGATGCCAAGAGTGACAAAAAAGAAAATAGTTTCTTACTGAAGCAGACTACAGCAAAAATCTTTTTTTATAAAAAATAGCCCTAAAGCTAAGTTAGAAAGATATACTCACTGTCATATTCCAACAGCGTAAACATTGCAGAACTGTTGTAGATCTGCTGGTAAACAAATGTTTAAAGCATAAATGGTATGAAGCCATATAAAGCCCATTTTATCAAATTCGGTAAAACGGTATGGCCCCTCCCCCACCATGTGACTTTGTGTATACTTGCTTAGTAAGATCTTTTAGATGCTCAAGATTATCCTCTGTATGTAACATACCATTTCGCTGCACTGCATTTGAGCAACCAGCATTTTATGTAAAAGTTATAAATCAGTGGAACACTGCCTGATGATGTGAGGAGCTGCAGCTCTATCAGGACTTTCAAAACCAGCCTGAAAAGACAGTTAAAAGCTACACAGCTCTGTACTCACCGACCTTGAACTCTGGATTTAATAACTTTTTAAAAAAATTGACACATTCACTTGTGATGCACTGTTGTGTGTGGCTTTTCATAGTGTGTTTTATGTAGGATGTGCTTTTTGTGTAGTTTTACGTTGCATTACCTGTCACGTCTTCTTTGTATCATATTATATATTTTACTATTGTGTGTATTGTTTGACTTGTGTGGTTTTTTTTCTTTTCTTTCTCTCCTTTTCTTGTATATTTTTATGTTATTTGTGCTGCGTCTTTGTTCTGACCTGCCGAGGGACTAGAGATGAAAATAAGCTTTAAGCAAAGATCTAGTATGTTGCACCAAATGGTATCATTTATGTTTTAAACTGTACATGGTCCCTTTTAAATAAATAAAAGTATATTCCATCAGCAGCAGCACCATCACTATTAAATGTCACCTTGAGTGCTAATGACTAATACTCCTGAATCCTTGCTGACCTGACCTCTGACCTGTTCGAAGACATTAAGTGGACAGAAAATTCATCCTCAGGGGATTAATAGGACATATAACGCTTGTTGACTATAGTGTGAAATTCTCAGCTTCTTGGTAGTGTTGTTATCTGCTGCTCAGAGACATTTCCATTTTTCTCTCACTCTCCATCTGGCTGCAGGCACTGTGGCTCACTGCACCAATAACACACTGCCCTGTTAAAGGTCATACACAGTGAGCTGATTATATAGGTAAAATAACCCCAAATAAAGTGAATAAACACCAGCAGAGTTCCCTGTTTAATATCATGCTTATTAGATGCTGCTGCCAGAGAATCCATCATGACATATTAAAATAGAATTGTCTTTTTATCAATCTTAAGTTATTTACAAACAGAAACCAAAAGCTTTGCAGGACTGCCAAGAGTACATATACCATATATAGAGCTAAAAATATGCAGCTTCAGCATTCATAGCAATTACAGAACAGCTGTAACCATAGCAACATAAGCAAATCCAGCAGTCAATAAGAAGTCTTTAGTTCTGTATTGGACAAAATGAATAGTATCCACTTGACTTCTTGACTTCACAGTGACATAACTGGTTGTGACAGAAGCTAAAATGGGAATCAGAAACACAAGATCAGATCTGATGATGTATTAGACACCAGAGCTTCTTGTATTAACTTGTGTCTGTAAAATGACTCAAAAAAATTGGAAACAAGAAAAATAAAGTAAGACAAAGAAACTGATATTTTAATAATTAATAATAATAATAGTAATAATAATAATTAATAATAATAATTAATTTTAATAATAAAACAGTAATATCAAGGTTTTAGCATAAGGTTTTATTTAATGATTATGATATAACAACTTCTACGCTACGCTCCTTGCGGTTTGATTGACTCAAACCATTTCAAGATATGAGCTGTCACATATCATGACTTTGTCAGTTGGACTTTTGCATCTACATGTTAATATTTTATGTTCGGGGTACTGTCCTGCGTCTGCTGCTGATGTTCCACAAATAACACTGGGACATCAACAAAAGCTCATGGTTAGGATTAGGCAACAAAAATGGCTGTTTAAGTTTAGAAAAATACATCATGGTTATTCTTTTGGGAAGCGAACACTGGGCTCCTGGGTGAAAGTCCAGGATTTGTTGGACTCAACCACCACAGCCCCAGGGACCATCCAGTTCTATATATAACAACCCGTTTTGATACTGAAGTTGTCAAATATTGCAGCTTTTGCAGTGATTTCAGCGTAAGATCCCAACATCAAAAGCTACCTTTTGTGGCTGTTGATATATGCTGCTAGGCATTGTTAGCTGAGAACAAGGCCAGAAAGAACCATCTGTGGTGTGAGGTGTATTATGCTTTGTTTGTATGGGTCTTATCTTGAGGTCAGAGGTCTAGTGATGATTACATCTTGGAGCTAGATGAGTAGAATATTGATACCAGGTGTAGCTGTCACAGAAAAATATGTTTCTTTTGTACAGAGTTCCATGTTACTGCAGAGAAAATGTCTTGTTTAAATGTCTACAAGTTCTTTGGCGTGTTACTACCTCCTACTGGTCACATTGTGTATTGCGCTTGATAGTCAGCATGCAGCGTCACATGATCAAAAAAAAGGGAAACGTGCTGCCAGGAAACAGACGCTGGTCGGTGAAAACAAGAAAATGGACACTAAAGGACTGTAACATCTCCTAAATTTGGTCAGAAGGCGCACACGGTATGTTTTATAATTTATTTTGAACAGATGGTTTATTGAAGTTGAGGATTTATTTGTGCTGACAAAATGCTTGTGTTTGTATTGTTTATTTTACACAGTTTTTCATGGTGTTTGCTGTGCAAAGAGGAAAATAAATGCTGGTCAAACATCAGTTGGAGCGTGGCTTATCTGTACCAGAAGAAAACTTTGGGAGCAGTTATACCAGGCTTAAATGACATGGACTGTGGCCCCTTGGGGTTTTTTTTTGTGATTGATCACAGTAGGTGAGGAATGTTTACTGATGAATGTGTAGATGTTTGTACCTACATAAGAGATTTCCTTGAGCTGTAGGAGATAGAGCTTCGCATTGGTCCTGAATCTTCTCCCAGGCAGGACATGGTGCCTGGTGGATGCTGAACTTTGTTGTAATAAATTGATTCTTATGCAACCATGTCGGTGTCAGCAGAGGTTTCTTCATCGTCTACACATCATTGCTACTTAAGAAACAACGACAGGTGTTTTGATACACTGTCAGATGACATCATGCCACAGCAGGATGATACGCAAACAGGCAGCGTCAGTTAAGAATGTTACTGGATGAAACCTGTTGCGTTGGCAAAATACACTGCTGGATGGCGTCACTTGAAACGTTGCTAGGAACAACAAAAGGAGCATGAAGATCCCTACAGGGTGGGTGGGAATGGCAGTGGATGGATCCAACAAACTCTGGACTTTCATGTGGGGGTCAGGTGTTTGCTTCCACACCTTTTTTGCCAACAGCAGCTGAGGATGATCGAAGGAAACAAGTCTTCTCCGTGTGTAAGACTTTCTGTCAAAATGAATCTGCCTTTCTCAGCATGTGAGTGCAGATTGGATGTTTCGCTGATTCAAAGTCATTTGCAGGAGAAGAGAGGAAGAGATGGGCAGGAAAGGAAAAGAATGAGAGGAAATAGGAAAGGACAAAGTAGCAAACAATCATGAATGATGATTTATGTTGGAAAAAGTGCTTTCTGGATACAATCCCCTGAAAGCCTTTAAAAGGGTCAAGCACAAACATGTTGGGCATTGCTTTATAGTTTTATTACTGTCATACTACATACTGCAATGTATTACTTTTTTCTTTTGCAGCAGAGGGATTCTTTCCTCGGTTAACTCAGCCACTGGAAGACTGAAATGTCAGCAGAAGTGGGGATTATGGGTTATTCTCGCCATTATCTTCCATTGTGCACTCAGACAAAGATTTTTTACAGCTTCAGCAGCAGTAATAGCTCATCTACGTTGGACATTTCTGCACACACACATACTTTGTTTTACACAAACACACACTCTCGGGACGAGCTGAACTGCAACTGACAATCAAATTACTGTAAATCCTTGTCAGTCTTGGTTTTGTCACACCTGCATGTCATGGTGAGTAATAAGTTACATAAATCATATAGACTGCCTCACTAAATTCAGATTAATTTAATTAGTGCACTAACAATTGCCCTTCAGGGCATGTAGCCATGTCAACTTGAAGTCTGCTTCCACTTACCGATAAATTGCTGCCTGGATATGAGTCGATGCTTGTGATGGAGATTATTGGTCAAAGCAAGGAAAGAGCTCTCTCTTTACCCTTCACGCATTCCCCAGAAAAAAAGGTTGGAATTGTATGTTTCTGCACACCACAGATTCATTAAAATGTATTGTTTCAACAATGCTGTGTTTAAGGTGTGGTTACATTTAAAACGTATTGGTTATGGTTAGGAAAAGATCATGTTTGGCTTAAAATACCCAGTTTTTGGGGCACAATCTTCACAATCTGGAATCAGATGCCAATACGACATCAGAAAGATGTTGGACTCTTACACTGGACCTTAACTTTTGGTTGTGAAGAAAGTCAAATGGATGGTCTGTTTTGTTCGCCATACCTTACAACTAAATGTCATTATGCTACGTCTAGATGACATTGGCAATAGATGATTTCCTGACGTTGAATTTTGGTCACCCGCTATCACTACCTTAAATTTATTCAATGTCTAACAATATTAATGGCCAGCTGGGATAGTCACAGCTACAAAACACCCATGTTTGGTGACTAAATCTATTTTGTTGTTCGTTGGTCTTGTACAGTCGTCTGCAGCTTGCCTCACATTTTGACAAACTTTCAGCAATGCTGGGGTTAATGTGTGATTGAAGAAAGAAGCTGAGAAAATTGGACTGACAACATTTCAAATGTCTACCAATGTTATAATTTAGCATTGTGTGGATGTTATTATTAAGTTATGCAGACACAGCTGGGAAGCGACTGTTTGATACAAAAACTCAAAGTTTGGTACCAAAAATGCAGCTGGGAAAAAGCAATGACTCACACCTTGTTTTGTTGGTCTTGTACAGTTGTCTGCAGCTTGGCAGGTGTCGCTGCATCATTTAAACAATGCTGTGGTTAACGTGTGGTTAGGTTTAGGTATAAAAACCACTTGGGTAATATCTGGAAAATATTATGTTGTGGCTTAAAATATCCAGTTTTGGGGATGCAATCCCACCAGGAAATGCAGCACTGTCTCAGGAAAAAAACCCTACTTTTTGTGGTACTATCCCCAGTAGAAAGACAGTGACTGGTTGCAGCAAAAAACACCCATAATTGGTGTAAAAACAGCCATGACTTTGACTATTGTGTGCTGGTCTCAAACAACAGTCTGTAGGTTGTTAGGCGTCTCACCTTGGTGTCACACCATCAACCATCCCCTCCACCACCAAGTCAGCTGATACACTATGTCACTTTGGAAATGTTATATGTATGAAATGTGCAAATATAAGGCATTTGTGGTTTGCAGAAATGGCTGGCAACACAGGACGTTTTTGATGACTTCCAGGTGTTTCATGGTTTTCTTGAGTAAAACTGCATGCAAATAGCACATGCTACACTTTTGTTGTGCTTTTCTTTTTCTTTCTTTCTTTCTTTTTTAGTTTTTGCCCAAAGCAGAAAGAGAACAGTCACTCTATTTAGCAGCATCTGCCAGTGTGCTCTTTAGCCAGGTACTCTAAATCTAAACTTTCTCCTCAGAAGCCACCAGGGCAAGGTGGACAGCTTCTTGGATGATGCTAGAAAGAGCCAGAGTGGTCTTTCATAATGTATACTGTACAAATGTGAGGCATCCTCATGATGAGCTTTAGCGCTTTTTGCACAATCTCAGCTGTGTGGAGCACCTTAGATAATATGTTCATCCATTGTCGTGTGAAAATTTGCAGCACGGGAAGCCTCTGAAGTGTTGGACAGTGCGCAGCTCCCCTGTATTTTTTACAGCAGGAGCGCACAGTGTCCACAGCAGCAGTGAGAGCGCAGCGAAGGGCAGCGCATCCAGCATGCCACACCGGTGAATCCCTCCTCTGACAGACACATCCAAACCTCTGCGTCCTCCCATCAAGACGCCTCACTGGGCAACAATGTGTCCAAACACCTGGATTTCACAGAAGCGTTTTTTTTCCACTTGTTTCTTTTACACTCGGTTTTAGCGCGTCTTCTGGTGGGAACGCGATGTCCTGGATGTATTTTCTCGGGAGATTGTAAATTGGAGGGGAGCGCAGCTCGCTGGAGAAGCCATGTGGAGAGCGGCCACGTCTCTTGGTGCGAGCACCGGAGGCAAAAAGCGACACTAACAGGAGATCATTATTTGTGCTTTCTTGGAGGAAAAAGATCCGTCGATGAGGAAACATAGAGAGAAGAGATGGTAGAGAAGTAAGTGCGTTAACAACTGGTGGAAATTCAGCATTTTATTAATTAAGAGCTTAAAAATAATCTGCATGACTTGTATTAACTGTACACCTCCACAGAGTAATAATTTGGTTTAAAAAAGGGGAAACAAAGAAAAAAATATGTTTCTGTATTGTTAAATAGTGAGTTTCTAGTGAAGTTCTAGAATTTTTCTGCCTCTATTACATTAATCATATTTAATCTTTATCATAGGCTACCTTTATTGCGCTTTTACTACAAATATATTTTGCATGTGAAAAGCAATTTAAAACAACAGAAATGAAGAAAATGCTTGTGCGGTTATATAATATCACATTTAGTTTAAAAAACATTTTTTTATGGGTTGATTTGATAAGCTCACCATTGAGTGAGTTATCCTCTCCATAAGTTATTTACTGTAAAATACTGGCTATTACGACCCCATGGGGTGGTTATGTAATAAAATCTAGTGTAGCAAGCTGTTTGGGAAACAGGATTGTGACAAAGAGTGTTTAATTTTTAATGAGCTTCCATTTGGTCGTGATATTCATTGGTATTGCGGGACCCAGAAGCAAAGAAAAAACATCGTTTAAATTACCATTTCTGTATGCAGACATAACCTGTTTTCACAATATATATATATATATATATATATATATATATATATATATATATATATATATATATATATGTGGTGTGTGTGTGTGTGTTGTGTGTGTGTGTTTTGAGTTTTGATTTTATTGTGAATTGCACTGATTAATGTATTTGAGTTTTGTTTATTTTATTGCAATGAATGCACTGACTTAATGTTTGAATACTCCATAGTTAGGAAGCCTTAAAGAGTTAAATCCAGGTGGAAATCAAAATGCCCTCTTTAGATTCAACTCAAATGAGAAATCTAAGATATGGAAATGCGTGTCCATATGCCATAAATGTTTCTGTTGGATAGTTAAAGGTGGTGAACTGTGTTGCAGACCATGCTCTGTATAGCTGCTGCAGGTCATTATAATAGAGAAAGGTGCTGCTCCACTGGTTCCTTATTGGAGGAATTACTATAGGAGGAAATTGGCTTTATGGTAAAATCACAGGAGGGAGTATTAAGTTCCCATGTGTCAGATTCTGCAGTGCACTGAAAACCTGCAGCTAATTTGTCTTTTAAACAGGTGGGGATAATAAAAGTTATTAAAAAAGAATATTTTGCAGTAGTGTTCAAATGTTACACTCTTATAAATAAGGATTCAAATACAGTTCTCCCTGAAGGGCTGAGGGCTTAATGTATCTTTATCTAGAATCCCCTTAATTCAAATAATTTTACTTGCCATAGATGATATGATATTATACAATAGTTAATTGGGTACCTGTATTGGATGGACACTGAGTTAATTGGTTAATGGGCAGAGATATTGTCAAAATTGAAATAATAAAGGTTGTAGTAGTGATTTCACAAATTCGACAGGACCACATCAACCATGGTCCTGTAGGAGCCTTCAAAAAGCCCAGGGTGGCAGGACCTGGTTCCCTTGACCTCAGGTTAACCTCCTAAACTAAATCTATGATTAACTGAACACTGTATAACGGAGTAGAATAGAAAAATGGTTTTCCAGGCCTGAAAATGGTTTGGAAAGGTATATCTATTATTTTGTCGATTTTTTAAATTCTATTAATAAAATGCTCAAAACATGTTCAGCATTACAATTATGTTTAAAATCTAGTGCTGTGCAATGTGACTGTTGATTGGATCTTCATTTTACTATCCACCCAAAGACTTTGATGTTTTGCAAAGTATCCGTATGTGCCAGTGTGATCTATTGGCGTACGCAGCTAGTTGGCGGCGGGAATGTCTACCATGCGAGAACAGATAGTAAGTGCCTGCAGTGTGCTTATCGGTAAATGCTCGGGTTTTTTCATAGGCCTACCCATTTTAATCTGCTTACTATATAAAGCCATGGAAATGGGGAGAAATATTATGGAAGAGTTCAGTAAATGTTTCCAAATTAAGCTGTGAAAATTTTTTGGAACCCTGGTTCTCAATGAATTTAAAAGAGTTTTCAGTAGAACCCCTGTGTGGGTTCTTGATGAAACTTTTAGAATATAAAAAAAAAATCTTTGTAGAGCCCTGTGGGTGGGTTGTAGATAAAGTCCTTGAAAAATTAAATAATTCTTGGTAGAAGCCTCTGGGTGGAATTTTGTTAGCAAGCACAAAAGGGGGGAACAGTTTTGGTAGAAACCCCAGAGAGGACTGTAGTTGGAACCACTGCACCTGAAGGGTTCTCTGTAGAATCTTTCAGAAAGGGTTATGGGTCAAACCTTTCAAGGATGGTTCTAGGTATAACCCTTATGTTGGGTTCTAGGTTGAAAGATTCTACCACAAACCAAAAGTGTTCTACTGTGGGGACACCCTAAAGAACCCTATATGGTTCTAGTTAGCACCTTTATTTGTAAGCTTTTAGATCTATCTGGGAACACTGTATGAGTTTAATATCCATGACTTAAAGAAAGTACTAAAGATATTGCAGTTGCCTTTAATAATACATTTAAAATTCTCCAGATTGCTAATTATTTGAATGACTCATTCTCTTATGTAGAGCTGAAGCAATTAGTGGATTAATCAATAAGTCAAGTGACAGAAAAAAGAACACAATTTTGATAATTGATTCATCATTTAAGATATTTTTAGGCAGAAAGGTCAAACGCTCTCTGGTTCCTGCTTCTACAATGTGAGGATTAATTGCTTTTCTTGTCATTGCAAACTGAATATTTTTAAGTTTGGTTTGACAGAAATGATAGATTGAAGACTCATCTTGAGCTCTGAGAATTATTGTTATATATTTTGTTTAACTGATCGATCAAGAAATTAACCACCAAAATAATCAATGATGAAAATAATTGTATGAAACACATGGTCCATGTTGTAGCCTAGTTCTGTCCATATCTAATGGATCCACACTAATCAATTTTATCCTCACAGTGGCCGCACCTGACCTTCTTGACCCAAAGTCTGCTGCCCACAACTCCAAACCTCGCCTGTCATTCTCGGTCAAACCGGTGGTGCTCAATGTTCCAGAGGAAGAGTGCGACACCCGGACTACCGTCATGAGGTGGAAAACTGTGTCGGCCATCTTCTTCTTGGTGGTGCTTTACCTCATTATAGGGGCGACGGTGTTTAAAGCGCTGGAGCAGCCTCACGAGAGCTCCCAGAAGCTGGCCATTCTCGCAGAAAAACTGGACTTCTTGGCCATGCACGCCTGCGTCAACTCCTCTGAGCTGGAGGATTTGGTCAAGGTGGGTGGAAGCATCAACATCATATTAATAATTCAAAATCAGACAGCGGTGATGACTGACAACATTTATAAAAGTATTCCACATTGTGTTTCTAGGTGTTATAAATATTGTATTCTATTTACATTGTTTGTTTTAGAATTAATGTGCATCAGTGCTTTAACCTGAGGATTTTTTCAGCCAGTTGAACTGATGGAGACTAAGATTGTTTATGCACATTTATTCTGTGGCCCCTGAAGGCTTTATTATATCAACAAATGTCCATATTTCTCTTACCAAGGTTTTGAATATTATATCCTACCAAACAAGGCATTACGCTTCAACACAATTCAAGAGGCCACTGTTCACTCCCCATTTCCAACTTCCAGTCAATGCTGTATTTTTAAACCATAATTGTTCCTTTACCACATGTTTAGTATAGTCCAGTCTACTATAGTAGGGTACAGTCACCATGACAGCAAAGGTCCCCTAACTTTACAAAGTAGGTATTTTAACATAAATTGTCACCTTAAAGGGATGCTTTGCTGATAGTCAACCAGCTTTGTATCATAACAATGTGGGTAGTAAGTGGGAAATTAAGCTGTCAAATAGACCCGCACTTGTAGAATGCTTTTCTAGTTGTGCAACCACTCAAAGCGCTTTCACACGACGAGTCACATTCACACACATATTCACACACTAGTGGCCAAGGCAGGGTGCCACCTGCTACTCAGTTTAACCAATCACACACTAATGGAACAGCAATCAGGAGTAATTTGGGGTTTAGTAGCTTTACTGGTAGTACAAGATTATTTCTTGAGAGCTGTCATTGTTTCTAACGCACAAATTCACATTTCATCACCTGCCAGCGGGAGCATTTATTGGTCTGGTGTGGCACAGTGCATTCTTCTAATTGTTGGTCTTCTACATCTTAAGCAAAAATGAATGCCACAGTGCTTTTTTTTAGTATAACTGTGTTCTCTAATCATGTAACACCAAGTTCAAGATTATTGGCATCTTACAACTGCATACAGCCTGATTTGATTTTATTTTCAGCAGTGAAATACTTCTTTAACTAAGTACTTAATGTTTTTGTACCTAAATCCAATCAAACCTTAACCACAGCATTGTCACGTCTGTAAAACCAAACTTTTTTCAACAGTTATTTGTAATGGTTTTGTAATGCATGGAAAAATGACCTTGTCTTGATATCGGAAAACATTTCTATACCATATGTCATTCTAAAGGGCAGATACAAACAGTGCAGCCAGTTTTGACATTTAATTTTTAAGGACTTATTTATTCCAAGTAGGGGTGTCAATCTTTCAGTATCTCACGATTCGATTCGATTTTGACTATTGGGGTCATGATTTGATTCAGAATCAATTTCTTGATTCAAAACGATTTCCGATTCAAAATAGATTCCAGATTCAAAATATAGGAGGTGTAATTTCAGCATCTACTCCAGTCTGTTTTGCCAGCGGCATATTATGTTATGAAAGCAAAGTGTGTCTGAAATTATGGAGGTTTTATTACATACAAGATTTTTTGCTGTAGAAAACCTTTCTCCCAAATTTTGGGAATTAGAAAGTTAAAAAATAAACATTATAGTTCGAAAAATGGACACACTTTTCCAATAAAAGTCCCATCGTTTTTTTGCAGTTGTTTGTGTATCCCATTATCTGTGCCATTCTGCAAAACAGCTCCTATCTGTGATGCTGCAGAGGACCTCATCACGCTCCTGACACTTTAGAGAGGGGCCTGATTCTCCTGCCTGCTCTGCCTGCAGTGAACACAGTTTACATCCATATGAAGCCCAGCTGCCTGTTACACTGTCTCCTGGTTTACCCTTGTCTCATTATTATTATTATTATTATTATTATTATAGGCTACCAGAGTTTATTCTAATGCGCGAGGCGCTACCAATAACACAGAGCGATAGATACAGTAGGATTAGACCAATCACAGTGCAGTTTGCTTCAGATGACGTATGGCGTATGTAGGCGGATACAAAGCGGTGGCTCGTCTTCTGATTGGTCGAAAAGACCGAAACAAATCTCTTACCTCTCCATGGAACTCTGGGAAACCAATATGGCGTTTAGCATCGATGCTAATGTACATTTATCATCAAAATGTGGATTAAATATGGACGGAAGACACCCAATATCGGATCTATCATTATGTATTTATTGAACAAGGTCCCGTAAAAAAACCCGAATTCCCAGACTGGATACTGAGGCTTCTAAAAGAGCTACGATGCATCAGAGCCATCCCTCTGAACGGCACAGCCGGCAGCTTTCACCGGCGAAAACAGTAAGACGATCCGACAAACGGTCTCAAAATTATTAAGACTGTTCTTAATGAAAACATTTTAGAGGGTTAAGAATAGTCTATATTTAGTAAATATAATCTATAATCGATGTTTAGGATTTTTGAATCAATTCTGAATTGCTTAAAACTTTTCAGTTCTTCTGTAAATGGATTTTTTTCCCCACCCCTATTCCAATGCTTCCTGCCACAGCTGATCTATGCTAACATTTTCCTCCTTAAATATGATACAAAATGCTGTAGGCCACTACATGAAATATTATAGAAAACTGTCAATTTGTTATAATCTAGCAGTTGTTGTTAGGACCCACAATGGAGACATTAGAGACAGATGGTAGTTTAAATGGTTTAGTGCTCAGTTTGTGATAGTAAAACAGGGCACAGGTTTCCAAAAACAAGGCAAAAACTCCTAGAGCCTTCACAAAAATACTGTTGAGGGTGAAGGCTGAGGTGTTACTGCTAAAGGGTTCAAAACAAACTGGCAAAGACTGGAGAGTAGAGCCAGGCTTAAATCAGGTAGATCGCAATCAGGGTAGATGATCATCAGGTGTGTGAGGAGCTGCAGGTGTGAGGAGTTCAGCTGGAGAGCAGATTGCAGCTCAGCCACGCCTAAGACACACACAGACAGGGGAAACAAACTGGGGACAAACGTTCAACAAGAAGGGAGGTGAAAACACTGGACAAATAATTGGAACAAAACAAAGTACTGCAGATCCCAACACAAATGAAACTTGGAGTTTCTTAAAGCGATGCTACTCATGTGTCAAAGATATTTAAATTGATGTATTATGATGTAGTCTTATTGAAGTCAAAATATGAACTTTGCATTTATGGTGAATACGAAATATATAAGTAAGATATTAATAAACATTGGATTGGATTCAGTATGGGCAAAAAAAGAAGAGAAATCTCTGTAATTTTGCCTGTGGTATTGACTTTCTAACAAGAATAAGTGATAACTGTCACTTCATGTAAAACTAGGGGCCTGCACATTGTTGGCCTTTTTGTTAGTCCCTCTATGCTGGAAATAAATTCAGAATCTGAGTTTAGGTAAAACATAAAGGCAGACTAAATTAAATGAGTCATTCAGTTCATTCAATTGCAAAACAGTCACATAAAAATGCTTTAAAAATGTCAGCGCTGAGTGAGCAGTCTTCTAATAAAAGACATCCACTGACTCCATGACCCCTCCTTCATGGATTAGTGGATCTCACCATCAACCAAACTTGTCATGGTTGATGAAAAACATCTCCTCCTGGGAAATCTCGCTGGCACATTGGACTTGTGGATGATTATTTTTTTCCTCTAATGTGCCAGAGCTGAAAGGTCTTTAAATCCCGGGGAAACCGATTTGTCCGCCGATGCTAATTTTGGCCTCCGCTATAGCTGAACCCTTTTCAACTAAAAGTGCCTCCTAATACCAAAGCAGTCTCTAAGCTCACTGCATATGTGATATGCAAGAAATTATTTCTCATACACTCTTAGAAGTAAAAGTTCTAACCAGAACTATATAGGGTTCTATGGTGTGTCCCCATAGGAGAACATATTTTGGTTCCCTGTTGTACCATTTACAAAAGTTCCACCTGGAACACTTTCAAAGAGTCAAACCTTGGACTCAACATACACTTACACCTAGAGCCAGTGTCCGAAATTAACTTTTTGACTCTTAGGCCCCTCAGGAAGAACCCATTTTGTACTTTTATTTCTAAGACTGTACAGTATGATGGTAAAACATTTTATTGTATATGGTATAATGATATAACTGTAATCTATATTGTCAGAAGAATTATCTGTAAGTATATGAAAACATGTTGTGAACAAAGGACACATGCAACTGGAAACAGAAAAGGGATTGTTAGTTTATATCTTTTTCCTGCTTCCATATTAGTTTACCTGTAAAGTAACAGTTAATGGTATATATGACATTTTTTTTAATAAACAAGGATCCAAAACTTTTTTTTTATTTTTACAACTTTCTCACAATACACTGTATACAGCGGTGTAGTACTGAGATTATTAGCCAGTAGAGAAAGGGATTTTCATTCATGAGCAAGTCTGTACATTGGATTTTGGCACAGACTCAAGCTCCAGTGGAGCCACTTTAATTACACTGACATCCAATATTTTGCATTATTCCTTATAGCAGAGCATCAGTGTAGTTTCTAATATGGTAAAAGACTCATGATGAAGAACAAAAAAAAAAAAAGCATACTGCAACATGCAGACATTCCTGTTTTAACGACATATGCCTGTGCCTGGTCATTGTGAGAAAACTTTAATGACTTTCTACGAGAATTATTTCTTCACATTGATGAAGTGGGCTGCAGTATAAAAGACATACTTTGGAGCAGTTCAAATATTTCATGCATATTCACCATTATTCTGAAAAGAATATATTATTTTGACATTATATATTAATGTTTTCCATCCTCTGGGTTTGACATTAGAGATGCAGTGGCTTGCTGATTAAATATTTATATATTAGACTTTCAGTCATGTTTGAATTGTTTGTGAAGAAGGAGCTTTAAATGGGATCTAGATGACGTCAAAGCTATTTCAATATGTGACTTCAGGAACTGTTTTCATTGTGGTGGCATTCAGTGACATTTACAGTATATGCTTTGACCATATTAAAATTGACCCAAGCTGACAAGGATTTGTTATTGAATAATGTTCACCTCCTACTGAATGTAAATGAGACTGTTTTCGATTAAGAAGGGCTGGTAACAGATGGCGGTTATTTGGCTTTAAGATGCTGAGATAATATTCAAAGATGGTGATTATGCTTTTTGTCCTGAGATCATCATCTATCAGATTGACTGTTGGTAATTATCTCATATCAGGAGTAGATTTAATGAATGTGGAGCTGTGGATGAAGGAAAACAGCCTGCTCTGAAATCCAAACCCTCTTCTTGTATATTACCATAAACATACAGTAAAGCTCCTCTTTTGTAAAGACAGAATACTTCTTAAAAGCACACAATAGTTGATGTATGTGTGCTGGTCCACATCTTCTAATTTTTGTAATGTATTCTTTCCCTCTGCAGCACATTAGTCGGCCAGTGAACGTGATTGTAACTGTTGCTTTTGGCCATTGGTAAAAAGAATTGACTTAGGTCATGTAGGACTTTACATTAAAGAGCATGCATAACTAATTTTAAAACCTATTGGTGTTATATGATGCCTGAGTGGAGTTCTCAGATTGAATATTTAGTTGACAAATCTGCCACATTAAATCCATAATAATATTAACTACTCTAACGGCAGCTCTAAGGACATGTGGTCTTCAATGTGAGGCCAACAGAACTATTCAGTTATATCAGACTAGCTGCTTGCTTTGATATAAGTTATAACCTAGAGCAGATTAATTTGCAGAGATATTTTGCTTGCTGTAATGTGTTATTAGTAGACTATGGCATAGTTACACAATGGATGTAGGTAAAGACATGCTTGGCTGTCCTCATCACCACAGGTATAAAGAAGAGCATAGATTTCAATAGTGGATATTTCTAATAAAGAGTGAAGCGCATACACACACATGCAGGTGCACACACAGGCCATTGTACACACATGTACACACGCTTGGCGATTTTCTCGCTAGACTTAGCAACTTAAATTTAGACATTGTTTTTGCAAGTTTGTGCACAGCGTTTCTCTGTCCCTCCCCCGTGCTGCTGTGTGCACACAGGCAGGAGAAAGATATCAGCCACTCTGTGCCTCCATGGGTCCAGGAACAAAAGTGTTTGCTGATGCTTGAAATGTTTGAGTTTGCATCAATGTAACATCACCGGTCTGTCTTTCTTCGTCTAGTGCCAACTCGCCGAGGCCTGCCGCTTTGCTCACAGTCTACAGAGCGTCGAAATGCTGCCTTCTCCTCTGGAGAGAGTCAGACAGCCTGTGCGCTTGTTTATTCAAAGTTCATAAATATTGAACATGTAACCCATCCAAATTACACCAAATACAAAAAGGCACTCCCATGGGTGCGAGGCAATACACTCGTCAAGAAGTAATTTGGATGAACAGTTCAAAGATATGTGGAGGACACACTAACATACACACTTACACACAGACAGAGGTTACTCTTACTTACTCACTTTTCTATAGATTTTTTCAAGAAATAGCTTAGTAGGATCATAGACTATAAAATAGTGGACATAGCTACTGTGATGTCACCCACTGGATGGTAACCATCTTGGTTTTTTGGTGCTACAAGTGACCATATTTAGGTGAGAGGCTGGCGCTGTGAAGGAGGGGTGGAGCTAACTGAGAAGCCAAGGCGGCTGTCGATAGATAGCCTGTCACTCAAAGCAACGCGCTCTGAAATATGAATAACTTTAAGCCTTAATACAATGGGACTGACTCGCTTTTGGAGCCAGCTTCAAATGGCCATTCAGAGAACTGCAGTTTTTGGCACTTCGGGCAGATATTACCTGAATGGCACAAACTTGAAGGTATTTTAAAAACTTAAAAGATTTGGGTATTTTAAGAAAACATTCAAGGACTGAGCCAGGAAACCTCCCCACCTCCGTCCTCCACGTCTGCCTCTAAGGCTTCGGCCTCAGAAAAGCCAAAAGTCAATTTAGGGCAAACTGCCCACTGTCCCCCCAAATTGTCTTTTCAGCCAATGGTGTGTTTGTTTTCAGGCACAACATGACTCCTTCTGTCACTGACCTTTCCACTGAATCAGTCTGTGTGCATTTACACTTTACAGAAACAAACAGTTCTGGACCTCAGAAAAACTGCTAAATGAACCCGATTAATTCTTGGCTCATGAATTTAACTGGGAAATTTGCCTATAGGAGGCTTTTAAGAGCACTTTAATCTTTTCCTAATGCCATTAGGCTAATTGTGTGCCAGTTTCTTCAGCATGTATTTAACACAGATCTTGTGGTCTCAGTGTTTTTACTTAACAAGAGTCCGACTGAACAGCCCTGCTTATAATCCATCAGACGTAACCTCGAGAGCGCAGCAGCCTTGAAGGCAATCTCTCTCTTGTGATGATATATTGATAAACGCCTTCAATACAGGTGACCCCCACTCATTTTTTGCTTAATTATGTATACAAACACACACACACACACACACACACACACACACACACATTTGTAGGCTCCTGCTGATCAAAAGCTAGTCAGCAGAGAATCAAGGAGGGATGTGCTCTCAAAGGGAGTAATTAAAAAAGTGAGTGATGTCAAAAAGCTCAGACGGTTCAGTCTCTCCTGGCTGTTTGGCTCAGCTCAGAGAGCGCCACTGTGGTCTTCACATTATCCTGTCTTATCGTTTCCCATGGCCACGGTTAGTTTGCCAAGACAGTGAATTAATAAAGCTACTTTGGCTGGGAAACAAAGAGGCTGACTGAGCCAAACATTTCTGATGGCGTGATTTGGCTAAATTATGTTTTTAGAGGCGCAGTGGATGCAGCGTTTCTGAATTGTATCTTTAAATCCTCTCCTTTTTTGTGTTTTGGAATTATAATGAGATAGAAGAGATATGAACACTGCTTAAGTGTTCACTTTTAACATCTTGTAGTTGTCTCATTTTGGGTAGATTTTTTTACTCAAAAGCTAAAAAAAAAAAAAAAACGCTTCACAAGTGCAATTTGAAAAATGCAGCCAATTTCTGTGTGTGTCTCTGCAGAAGCATAATTCTTATGCTGCACGCAGTCTTTTGATCTGTCCTTAATAGAAAATCATTTCCTCACCTCCTTCTATTGGTTTTTGTACATGCTGATAGTTTTGGTTTTCTTTGTCCAGTTTTCATTGAAAATATTTTCTGCCAAAGAAATTAAATCTGTTAGTAACAAGGTCCTTGATTCTCAAAGCACCAAAAACTAAATTCGGTTTCCTCTGTACGGCATTTGGTGAAGGATATTTTAAAACCCGAGCAAATAAAACTCTACATGTCGAGAGGTACATTATACGGACAAAAGTATTGGGCTACCTACACATTATACCTACAGGTGTCATAACAGCTTTTATGGCATATTATTCTAAATCCATAGGCATTAATACAGAGTTGATCCCCCCTTTGCAGCTGTAACAGCTTACACTCTTCTGGGAAGGCTTTCAAGATTTTGTAGTGTGTCTGTGGGAATTTAAGCCCATTATTCCAGATTTTATACACCTGTGGCAATGGGACTGAGTGAAACACCTGAATTCAGTAATTAAGAGGTGTGGCCCAGTACTTTTGTCCGTATAGTGTGGTTAAACCCTGTGGCCGGACAAGAATGTTGATATTCGATGATCCTGCAGGAACCCGGGATCATGTTCAGTGATTATACTTTTTGTAATATTTGTAGTGTAGTGTCCAATGACAGCCGTTTTAAATTCTTCACTTCTTCACTACAATAACAGTGCATGTCAAGTTTGATGAGGAACTGTTAGGAAATATATTTTTTTAATGATAAAGATGAAGGTTAGTATCATGTCTGTGGCTGGATGCAAGCTCCACATTCTTACTTTCCACATCGCTAAAAAGAAAATAGTTCCTACATGAAACTGCTCACAACAAGGTCTGTAGATTATCCAGAGTAATCATGTTTTCAGACAAAAAACCCCAACTTTGAGCACCACAAGCTGAGTGCTATTCATTATATTGAAGAGAGGGCAGACATCTCTACTGCCCAGATTTATGTCTTTGTGTTTGTCATCTTCTGTGGAAAAGCAACATACCGTTTCCTGGCAAATCTCAAAGTAACACTACATCACAGCACTGCCATTAGCCCATATCTCTCCACCCTCTGACCCATCATGTCATGTTAACGCTTGTGTCGTTACATTAGTGCCTGGTCCCTCTCTTTCCCATCCATTATTCATCCATTTCAGCTCTCACAAGCTCGAATTTTACTGCCTTATCACACTCAACAGTCATAGGCTAATGAAAGCTCTCTGAGTTTCACTAAGGATGATGAATCGCAACGCCCTGACATTGCAGTGACCCTTAACTGTGTGTGTGCATAGGCAGAAAAAGCCGACACTGCTGATTCAGGAAAACTGTGCAGGACAGTATGCTGTACATGATTACTGTAGCATTACTGCTCTGTTGCTAGAGGTTTATTTATGTAAAGTATAAATAATAGAAATAAACATAGAGAGCTACTCCCCGACAAGAACAAGTCTTTCATTTATTAATGTGCACCACAGAAGAATTATAACATTTTTATTGCACTCAGTGGGCAAAAATCCCACGGTGAATAACAGCTTCAGTCCAGTAGAATGTTTTTTTGCGATTTATTAGCTGCAGCGGCGTCTGCTGCTCCCCTGAGGTCTCAAAGCTTTTCTCTTTCTCTATTCTCAGTAATGACTCTGTATCTTGAGAAACCACTTGGGCCGAGTTTTGTCTCACTGCAGGGAATCTGTTTTAAAAACAAAAAAAAAGGTGAGATCAGTTTAATCCAGTGTTCAGAGGAAGTGACATTTTTCCAAGCATCTCACACTGCTGTAGCTGTTCAACTTTCCATTGTAGCACATCAGAGATGCAATTCTGTGTGCTAATGGAGGGCAGTCTTATTACGAGAGATTTCAAGTAAAGTTTAAAAACATGGCTTCTTGATTTTAGTAGAATGGTGACCTTTAATTTGTAAAGACAATTGTTGCTGATAGATTTTTTCAGCTGTAGCTAGTTAATTAGCTAATGTTAATGTGTCTGGCATGCAAATTTGCATTTCCTAGGATAGCAAAGGAATGACCCGCCCTATTTCCTGTGAGTGGCTACTACTTGTTGCCTTTGTTGGTTGTGTTGTTTAGGGTTAGGCAAGTGAAGTGAAGTGAGATTGGTTAGGGTTAGACTAAATGTCAGGGTAAGCCCATCAGAGGCAGAGTAAGCGAGCCATTCCTTCACCATCCTGGGATTCATGAATTTGCATCCAGCTTAAGATTCTTTTTAAGGTTTCCATCTGACCCCTTTTTTAAAATGAGAGCCCTAAAAGCAGTCTTGAACATGTTTGATGGAGGGCTACCAACGCTCATGCACTGACCATCAGAGTGATGCAGTTGACACTTTTCACACGCTCTCATGTAACACGTTCATTTTCTCATGCAATGTAAAACTAATTTATAACTGACGACGTGGAAAAGAGGAGACTAACAGTGCTCACACAGACAAGACAAAGCAGCACAGCAAAACATCAGAAACAAAGCTGCTGGATTTTGGTGTGCATACATTCATGCTTACGGTTTATTTCTTTTAAAGTATTTTCACTCACATTACTGTACAGCAAAAGTCAGCTCAAATATAGGGTAATCATCTATAAACTCTCATGAATTTAATAAATGTTTTTCTTCAGAGGTTTGCTGAAATTTTCAACTTAATCGTGTCAAGGATCACTCACAATATAACCATGTGCAATTATATGTTTTTTGGTTAACACTTTTTTTTGATAATTGAAAGGATAAAAGATAAAAAATCCTTTGACAGGTTTGCCGAAGTTTCAATGCTGTCCTCATCAGAGCAACCTTGACAGCGACCATGACAAATTTGAAGTTATCTCAAAGAAGGCTTTTTAAAAATGCATTTATTTTTAAATCACCTCAAAGTAACACACAAAATTTCCTAATTTTTAAACTCTCATAATATATCTTCCCTCTGAGGTTTGCTGAAATTTTCAATGTGATTCTTTTCAGGATGACCCTAATTTCACTATCTCACTCCAAATTAAATTCCAAAATTGGCAGTCTCGCTGAATGGTTACTTGGACTATATGATATAATACTAAAAGAATGAGAATAAAGCTAAATGTTCCAAATAAAAACAGCATGTTTTCACCTTAACATTAGAAGAGAAAGGCTTTCAGGGTGATGACTTAATAATTCCTTGGCAAATGTCTTATCTTGTGCAATGATGCTCAGGCTACTGTGTGTAAACTTCTGTAAATCCAGTAAAGATCAGGACAGAGCTGCTGATTCAGTCCTGAAGAAGTGATACCTAATGTATGGCCCACAAGCTGTTATAGAGTGCAGAGTGGACCACCAACCATTTTCTAATGCACTGTAAAAATGATTTGGTTCACATTTGATTTTTTTCTTCTCTGGATGTAAATAAGGTACAGGAGTACAAAAACAGAATAAAAAGAGCTCGTTTATTTAACAGGAAGAAGTGCCGTGTGTGGACCCCTCGACTTTGGGATTAACTCAGGTACTGAAGGTAGTAAGTAGTAGGTTAGAGCAGATTAACACACTCCTCACTCCATTCAAATGAACTCTTGTATTTTAGATACTGGCTGTATAAAATGTTATATTGAACAAGAAGGCCAGTTTGATGTACTGCCAAATTAACGAAAATAAGATGGCTTATTTTGATGAAATGAGCATTCAGTTCGCGGTCAGCAGCTCTATTTTCAGTCTGCATGCCAATGGCACGCTCCCTCAAAATTTGACACATCTGTGCCATTGTGTTGTGTGAACAAACTGAACATTTTAGAGGCCTTGTCTTTTATTGTGACCATCCCAAGGCACACCTGTGTAGTGATCATGCAGTTTAACCAGCCTGTGATGTGCCACACCTGTCAGGTGGATGGATCATTTTGGAAAAGGAGAAGTGCTCACTAACAACAATTTAAAAAACAACATGCAACCAGAATTTAGAAGAAGTATATCCATTGTGTGCATTAAAAGGTCTCAGGTCTTTAACTAGAACCTGTGAAATATGGGAGCAAAAACAAGTGTTGCATTTGAATTTTTTATTTTGTGTATTTACAGTCTACGGTACAACCTCGCTGTATCTGTAAAGCAGAGATGCACATTTTTAGTTTGTGGCTTTGCACTTCACTGCTCCTCATATCTATGTTTAGGTGATCGTGGGTGTGAAAGAAATCGTGAAGTGGTGTGTTTTCCCTGCAGCTGGTGGCCTCACTCCCCTCTTGTTTTCTGTCATGAGAGCGCAGCACTGATTGGGAACAAACAGGGCTGTTCTGTTTCCTGCACAGCCGAACGGTGTCAAATGTGCTTGCCACACTCAGCTGTGACTCGTGTCACAGCCAGTGCCAAAGTACTCTCCCACATACACACACACTCAAAGTCAGCTAGTCACCTGGGCGAGACAAATGACCACATCAGCCAGAGTCACAGGACTAATCAAACAATCAGTCAGGAAGTGTCTTAAAGCGTTTGACCCTGCAGCTTGAGTGCTGGATATATCAGTTTCTAAACATACTTCATGCAAACATGCTGGGTTATAACATGAATTTAAATGTGAGAAAGCACTTTGTAATTTGGGGCATAATGTGTTACATAAATGACATTAGTGCGTGTGTTGCCAAATTAGTGGCATGGCTAAATTGACTACCTGCTTTTTAAAATATTTACAGGCTGAAATTAGGGTCTTGAAAAGATTGAGCTTGTAAAATGAAGTACAGCAATGAATGTACATGTGTAAAATGGATTATTAGAAGTATTTTTAACCCTCTGAAACCTGGATCGACATTAGTTTTCTTGTACTGTGTGCAGACACCCTTAACAAGCTATTTAACCCTTTAAAACCTGAAAAAATGGTTTGATTTATTTCATTAGAAAGTTTCATTTATTTCAAAGTAGTTTCATTAGTAAAAAGTGATATGAGAATGACCTCAAAAATAGTTGGAAGAGAATGGAAATGCAGTTTAAAAAAATCATAAACTAGGGAAAATATACAGAAAACTATATATATAATTACTATAATTCTAGATGTAGAATCATCAGATTTTTTTCTTGTAACTTTTGAACTACTTGCAGTTTTTGGGCCCTGTTTTGTTAAATTGCATTTTGAGAATGTGTAAATAATTTGTAAGTAAATGTTTGGCTTTTCTTTTGAGTGTTTAAAATTTAAACCTTCCGTATACATACATAAAGTAGACAGATGCCTCTTACTGTTTCTCACAGCTCCTAATTAGCTTTGGTTGGATGTTTATCCTGGCTGTCATCTATTCCCCAAGAAAATTGATGCACACCGCTAATTGTCTTACGTTCCTCGGCTCACCTCATACCACACTCCCACTGGGACACAATGCATTACGCGCTAACTTTTTCTTCTTCTTTTTTTACTTTCCTCTCCAGCAAGTGGTTTCAGCAGTCCGAGCAGGTGTGAACCCTTCAGGAAATGCATCCAATCAGACGAGCCTCTGGGACATCAGTTCCTCCTTTTTCTTTGCTGGGACTGTTATCACCACCATTGGTAAGTAGTTTTTTACTGCTATTCTTTTCCCTTTTTAGAGCCGTCTGAAGATACTTCACACTAGCTGTATGCAATTCTTTGAAAAAGCATATAAAATGTAATGATGTTTACTTTTTAAGATGTGGAGTATTTTTGGCTTTATAAGCACAGTCCATTTTTCATGTCTTCACTCCTCACTAAGCTAATGGGATATTTCTGTTAGATTTTGGATTATTGGAGAACATAGGCTCTGTGGCAAACAAACGTTTATGATACTTACACATTTTGTTAAGCAAAATAATTCCACAAATGATTACAGCACAAAAGGTGAAGGTCTCTTAAGCTTGTGTTAACCACAGACCTTCTTTCAGGCATATTACCAAATACCCATTCAAAAGTTCTTTGAGAGAAGGAAAGTGCTGAAATATTTGCTTGCAAAAAAAAAAAAACAAAAAACAAAAAACAGGCATAAAACCATAAAAACAAAATACACTTATTGGAAAAACTGAACATCTGACTCCTTGAGTAGCATTTCGCAACCAAACCTCTCCTCAAGTACCACTCGTCCTGCAACACAGCTGATTAAACTGATCTCGTTATGAACTCTTGAATCTGCTTGATACCAAGCTGATCATTTCATTCAGATGTGTTGCAGCAAGGAGAGACCTAAAACATGCAGGTCACATAGTAATCAAGGAGAGGTTTGGAAAACGCTGCCTTAGAGGGCTTTTAGTACAACCGAATGGTTTAACATGGGGGTCTTTGGGGATTTACTCTGTTTTGGAGCCAACCTTAAGTGGCCAGTCGATGAACTGCAGTTTTCGGCACTTCCACGTTGGCTTTATTTTTCAGCCTCAGAGGTTGCGGCTTGGTTTGAACACTTGGACAGACTCATACCAGCCTTGGACCACAAAAGTTGTGTGTGTCTACAGGGCTCATTCTTAAATTGTGCCAAAATGAGGTACTCCTCTTTGCAATCTCTTATTAATTAACAACAACGGAAATTAGGTTGGCAGCTTTGTATCAGAATCGTGCATCAGAAAGTTAATGCGTGTTAACTGAATAAGAACTAGCCAAAAGAGCTTAAATTGATCTGACACTACAGAAGAATATGATTATGAAGGTCTATAATGTGCTCATTTGCTCTTAGTTACTGTAATCTAGGAGCTGTCAGCTCTACCGGCCTGTAGCACATTCTCTGTCACCTCCAGCTGTAAGAGATTACTAATCAGGAAAACAGAACAGCTCTCTCTCTCTCTCTCTCTCTCACACACACACACACACACACACACACACACACACACACACACACACACACTGAGCGTGTCTGACATCTCATCTGTCTTTCATATCAGTGCATCTGTTTAGTAGGCTGATGGGCTCCATTTCACATCTCTAGCCACCTGTCAGAGCTCACTCTCCAGTCAGGACATTTAATTTGTGTTGGAAGAAACTGATTTTGCTTGTTTATCAGATGAATGGCCATCATGTGCAAACCAAGTACAATCTTGATTTATATATTTTTTTGACATGAAAGTTCACATGCTCAATAGTGTATTTCCATCCCCTGATCTGCTCAGAAGTCCATCCTGGTCAGTAGTGATTTTTTTAAACCCTTTGTGAGAGCCACTATGCTTGACATGACCCAGAAATATATGCATTGATATGATATGCAAAACGAACAACCTAGAGTTTACGTTTCTGCTAAAAACCATTGCTATAAAGAACCTACATTCTGTTGGATATATTGTAAAAAAAATTTTTTTAAAAATTGGAAGAAGACAGCAAGTACTCAAACGTATATGTCTTACGTGTGGCCTCTGATGCACAGCTGATATCATAAGTGATATGTTTACATGAGCGCACAACTGATAGTTACAGTTTTTTCCTTACACAAGTTTACAGAAGTATATTTTAAGACTATGGGTCCCCAGTGGGCGCAGGTATATACCCCCCCCCCCCCTTCTCTCGTATACAGAAGCAAAAAACTTTTGCTGCATCTTTTTGTGGTTTAGTGTGTCTCTGTGGTATTTTCTTCTGTCTCTGTGGTAGTTTTTTGCCTCTTCGTAGTTGTTGCAGGTCTCTTTAAAGTAATTTTGTCTCTCCATTGATCGTTTTGAGTCTCACTGTATTCATTTATTTATGTTTTTGTGGTTGTTTCTCCCTTTTTTGTAGTTATTTTGTGACTCTTTGCAGTTCCTTTAAATCTCTGTTGTGGTCATTTTGAGTCTTTTCTTGGTCAATACGTATTAATCTGAGGGACATTTTCTAGGTGAAGGCCATCATCCAAAGTCATGTTTGATTGCAAGTTGTTTGTGAGATTTCTAGAGTGAGGACTGGTTCTTCATGAATCTGTTGTGGTGTGTTGTTTTGGCCAAATAGTTGCTGTCTGCACATTGTTGGATCAGAACGGTGAGATTTGAAAAACTGTACAGCAACCCTAACCTCCCGTATCCCCTTTTCCACATTTTGCCGCACTGCACCAAGCTTGAGCTTGTTCTCTGCTCTCCAAAGTTGCAAAATGTTTTTGGCCAACACCAGCACACACACCCAGCTGGTCTTATCTGGCTCATCCAAGCAGACCTCCACATATTAGCGTGTCTGTTTGGTGGGCTGTTGAGCTTCATGTCACGTCTCCAGGATCCTGGCGAAGCTCATTCCTCAGTCAGAAAATGTTACAAGTGTTGAAATAACTTGATTTTGCCCTCTGGTTGGAAAAGATGTGAGCTTTTGGTAACCGTGTGTCGAGAAAAAGCTTCACTGTGGGTTCTCCGTTTGCTCACCTTAAACTGAGTGTGTTGACTTTATGTTTTCCACACAGACACTGCAGTGATCTAGTCCACCTTGCTCTTTACAAAAGGCCAATTTACTGATGTTTGACTTAAAGATGTTGTGGTCTTTCTCATGAAAAGAGCCACAGTAGTGGTTCAATTGCTGTAGCAGAGTAAAAGGACCACTTTGTGGCTTTAATTTATCTAGAGAAGGTTGAAAGGTGAAGGTAATACAGCAGCAAAGTGCTTGAGCTTTCATAGCTTTGATTTTTGCCGCAGAGGCTTTCAGGTGGTGTTTTGTGTGTATCACCTGCGATGCTCGTTGGTGTAAACAGCACATAATTGCTGTGCTGTCTGCTGGCAATCATCATAATTCTACCTGATTACTACAAAATGTGTGGCCGTTGCTGCTCAGATAAGCTTATTCCTAAAGCCATTGTGTAATTTGAAAAAACACAATCAAGCCCAGAAAGGAAAACAGTCATTACAGATTGCTCCCTCTCTCAGCTTCAGTCTCTTCTGTCTGTCCTTGATCCAGGTTGAGGTTATTGAGCAAGAGCAGATTGATTTGTTTATGCGGGGATCCTTAATTGGATGTGCAGTATTGAGGCAAAGCATCTTTCCCCCCAGTTATTTTCATCCGTATACTTAATCCAGGAAGTGAATTCCCTCTCCTCTCCAGGGAGTAAAAGAGGTGCAGTAACGATTGATGTCACAGTATTTCGTCCCTGTGGGATTCCTCAGTCTCAGCAGCTGTTACAGTCCTTCACGTTTCCTATAGTGTTCAGATCAAATGAATCTCACATGAAGTATCCTTTAGCATGTAAAAGAAGTCATTAGTATTCTTGCTTATAATCCTGCCTCCCTTTGGCTCTGTTATTAAGGTGTTTCAAGAGGAGCTCAGGTGTCCTGGACTTCAATATTTTATATTATCTATAATATCATAAAACATGTCCTTTACTTAACCCTTTGAAACCTGAGCAAATTAAGTTGATTTCTTTTAAAAGCATGGGAAGAAGGTCACTCTCTCTCTCTCTCAAACACAGAACAACCTCAAATCCACCTGGAAAACTAGTCAGTGCTGATCAAGTATAAATCAAGATTATGTTACTGCAATGCCTACTTCTCTCCTAAAATGTCTTTAGAAGCACATTTTAGTGCACTGTTTAGCTGTAATAAAAATGTGTAGGCTGGAAGTGGGCACCATACTGTGTCCTGTATGGTATTGAAGGCTGAAAAATTGAGACCAAATGGTGAAACTGCCTATTCCTTGTCTTAAATGTTTTTGAAACATATTTTAGCTAACTGTTTAACTGTAATATGAGATATTTTTTTACCAGCTTGCCGACATATTGCTTCCTGCAGAATAACAGCAAAGCTTGCATTACATCACCCATCATCGAGAGCATTTATTTGTCTGGTGCGGTACAGTGCATTCTGGCTGTTGTAGGTTGTAAGTCTTGATCATAAGCAAATGCCAGGGCCTTTTTCTCTGGCCATGTAGCACCAGTGTCAGAAGTACTTGCGTCTTTCTACCGCATAGGAAGCCCATTTTTATGACACGACCATCTTTCCAGCAGAGAAATATGCCGTTATTTGTTGATTTTGAATGCAAAAGTAGAACCATGTTTAACTATAGAGCATAGTTATAGTGATAACAATGAGACAATGTTCAGCTTACTTTAATGCCACCTGAAAACCACCCTGACAGTGTTTCATTGGTGTCTATTTCTGCAAATAAATGATCCACAAAACCACAAAAGCAACACTGCAGCAGAAGCTAATGAAGTCACTCAGTTAAATGTCGTGCCATCGTTTTCTCTCCTCACATCACTTAATGAATTCAGAAGGAAGTCATTAAGCTTTTATTGTCCACTGCAAATGCATTCGTTCCTTCAAGAGATGGGCCGTGATGTTGATGACCATGCTATAATTACATAACGGAGTCAGTAGTGTCATGAATAAAGTGATACTGACAAATGGGGTTGTCCATTTTTAGGTCTCAGCTCATTATAAAGTGGAAATCTTGAATTTAATGTATTATTCATGAAGGCAATGTTGAAGTCAAGTGTGAAACAATTAAATGACCTATCAGCATTTTACTAAGTGTGGTGTTTAACCTTTGATTTAAGTCTTGTAAGAGAAAAGTGAGCAGAATCATGATGTTCACATGTTGCACTTCTTATTTTTTTCACCCTATACTTATACTGTGACACTATGAATTTTTAGCAACTAAATTTCACTATTCATATGTTCTCTGGGTGTTTTTTTATATAAGCCAGTATAGGTTTCTAGCACACCCTCACATGTACTTTACATATGTTTTGTCACCATTGTGCTTTGTATTATGTGGGAAAAAAATAAACTAAACTAAACGGGTCCAAGTTTCAAAAGCAAGCAAGCAAGGCCACAGCCATGGAGTCAACAACAGGAGTTTGAGAGCCCCCCGTCCCCCAGAAAACAAAACAAAAGTTGAAAAATCATTTACTACTACATGATTTATCGTAAGCAAGATTTATCGTATCCTTTACTGGAAGGTGTAAAGTAATCAGTAATCAAATTTCTCCAAAAGGAGACAATAAAGGCTAATCTTAATCTTATGAGTCTGGAAAGGCATGCATGTTAGCTCTAACTGCAAAAGATTGTTTGGCTGAGGCATACAACTGTGAGGCGGTAATTCTAGCTTTTTTTCTATTTTGATCACATTTGAATTGAAGAAAGGTCAATTTTCTTTGAAAGCCACTGTTTAATCCCAATGCATGACTCTAAATCTTTGAGTTTGCAGAGCATAACTTGCTTTTCACCTCTGCTAATATGATAGCTTTTAAAGCTTAGGTGAGAATATAAAAAAGGATTCATCTGTAGTAAAAACACGAGTGCAGGTTCAAATCACGGTGCTGTTGTGTCTCATTTCTTTTTCAGAGGCACCCAGAGGTGTTAAAAACGAATCCGGCATCCTGTCTGCTTTTGAGCTAATCATGAAATTAGTGAGACTTGGTTGTCAATTTTTCTCACATTGAGTATCACCCCCTCTCCAGTGTGAGACTGGGAAGTCATTAGAGGGCTCCCTGCAGCTCATATCCTTAGACAGATGACTGCATTAATAGAGAAAAGTGGATGTAGTTCATTATGCAGACCCATGACGAAGCACTAAATAATGAAAGTCATATTGCTGAATCTGTAGACTCAGCTTTAAATAAGGAACAGGTCTTTTAGGTTCTGTGTTTACCCGAACTGTGACGTCTATAAGCCCCATCTGCTTTCCTAGCTGCACATGATGATGGGTTAGAGAGAAGATGAAAGGCAGTGAACCAGTGATGGACTCACATTAGAGAGTATGTTTGTGTGTGTGTGTGTGTGTGTGTATGTGTGTGTGTGTGTGTGTTCATACAACATACTATGTGCATCTTACTCTGTCTATTCATTTTGGGTTTTCATTTTGTTTTTCACTCACGTCAGACCTGCTTGAGGACTGCGGGTTTAAATTATAAACTCTGGTCTGAGTCAGTGCTTTAACAAGACCTGCATCTCTCACGCTGACAAGCTCAAAGCTGTTCTGTTGCATCTGTCTGCAGTAATGTTACAGCACAGTCAGGCAAAAAGTTTTCTTTTTTAGCCATTTTAGTTTTAAATCATTAATTATTCTGCCAGCTTTGATGAAACACTATTAAGATGCAGAATATGCAACAAATAGAAAATACACGCTGACAAGTAACGTTTATTGCTTGTGTTACTATAGTGTATAAGGACGACACTTACCAGAACTGTCTTTCAGCATTTTATTCCAGGGCACTAGCTTAACATCCCTGCAGAAACAAAACACTGACGTGTTTTTTCTTGCATAAGCAACAGATACTTCCCAAGGAAAAGACCAAAACAAAATCAAAAGAAAAGAATATAATATGCACACTGATATTTGCAAAGAAAATAAATACAACTCTCATAATATTAATAAATAACCAACATTCCTTTAAAAAAATGTAACAAAACATAGCCGCACATAAACCCACATACAGAGACAGAGCATCTCTTTTGTGTAAACGTTCTCTGTGTCTGTACAACACTGACAGCAGAGTTACAAAATGCTCCTAGTCAGCATGCTTTCAAGTCTCTAGTACAAACTGCCACACGCGCATCAGCAATCTTCTCTTGTAATCTATGCATAATGCATAAAAGCAAGTCTCATAAAGTCACATATATACCAATAAGGAGAGTTATGAATATGTGTAACTTCTATACGCTGGAATTCCATTTTGAAGCCTTATTTTAAATTTTGGCCATTTGTTCTTAGTATGTATACCTCTAAAACTGATGCACAATAATTCATGTATAACAGATGTAATCATGAGCCAGTAAACCCACATAATCTTTAGGGCTGCGATCATGTGACCAATGCGCTGATGGAGTAAAGAAGCAGTAAAATATAGAACAAAGTCCCTTGCAGCGAGGCATGTTGGGTTGGTAGATGTGTCAAAAAAACACAGGACGTTCCCTCAGGAGACCAGCATTCATGTTCCACCTGAAATCCTTAAAGTTTGTTTAATATGGGAGTTAAAGGACATCTTGATCAAAGATTACTACAAGGATCCCTCTGCCAATGCCATCTAGAGAAACTCTAACTTTGGATAGTTTCTAGCCTCAAGTGGCCATTAGAGGAACTGCAGTTTTTGGCACTTCTGCATTTTTCAGCCCCAGAAGTTACTGCTTGGTATTTTCAAAGGCAAAAGGTGTACAAATGAAGACATACAAAATGCACACGAACCTAACACAGCAAATTAATTTTTTTTTTTTACAGAAAAGTGTACAAATTCAACATTAGAACATATTTACTTTAATAAAATAGGACCAGCACTTTACACAAGGCGTAAAACAGTTGAGAAATGTAACCTGTATCTCTTAAAATAACTGTCTCACAGGAATTTACAATGTCAACAAGCACACTGCTAAATGTTTTAGTTATTTCATACTGACACTTTGAATTAAAGCTGCCTGCTGAGCTAACAAACTCTCTGTGTCTCCTCTCTGGCAGGATTTGGGAACATCTCTCCCCACACAGAAGGTGGGCGGATCTTCTGTATAATTTACGCTCTGCTTGGGATTCCCCTGTTTGGATTTTTACTGGCTGGCGTCGGGGACCAGTTGGGGACCATTTTCGGGAAAGGCATCGCCAGAGTAGAGAGGATGATTGTGGTGAGCTCCTTTGTCTATACGAGCTTGTTTTTATCTCTGAATTATTTGCAGCTTGCTGTATGTTTACCTTTGTGCAATGAGCTGTTTTAATGTTGACGATGCAGTCACATTTGACAACTTAATTATCCAGGTGATGCAGCTGTAAAATTATGCTGCCTTTCCTTTATAGGCCTGCAAGTAGCAAGGTTAAAGCTGCAACATAAACACCTCTAATTATTGTAATCAAAGATTCACACTCAAAGTACAGGATCTGCTTTTTCCTCAGACTTCAGCACTCAGCTGTGTGGATGAAGTGGATGCAGTTTTTGGGTTGCCATGCCAACAGACTCCTGGAAACCAATATGAAATGCAAACAGTTTGTTTCAGCACTGAAAGCTCAAATAAGTGAAGCTGTTTCAGAGCAATAATTCAGATTTCAGCAAAGAAAATTGTTGTTTGTGTTGCTGAACTCACCGCCCTGTTCCTGTCTTATTTCTTTGTTTATGGCAGTGGAATAAACCAGCAGCACAAAGATCGATAACTCTAAAATAATGATACTGCAGGCCTATTTACCACACTGCAAGTCACATTTTTACTGGTATCCATATACACACACACATACAGAGTGCACATGGACATAAAAACATGTTATTTTTCTACCAGGGCAGTTCCCTCAACTATTAGTCATGCTGGACAGAATATGGAGTCTGCTGGACAATCTGGTTGATGGATAGTCATTACATTTCTCCTGGAAACTTAAAGGTTGAAAAATAAGCAATCAAACAGCTGCTCAGTGTGTAAACCAATAAGGGTGATATCTGACAACAGAGAGTTTATCTGCCAATAGTAAAAACAAGTACTTATTCATACTTACTAGTACTAGTTATTTAAGTTTTGTTTTTTTCCTCTGTGCAGCTAATGAATGACAGGGAAGATAATAATGAATCGTAATGACAAAAAATGTAACTTAATCGGACGGAAACAATTCAGTCTTTCACAAAAATAGGCAGCTTGTTGTAAAAGTGGTTTCATTCGGATGACTGGAGGATCAGGTGATGAGGAGAGGGTCAAGTTCAGTGGGATTGTAGGAGTTAAGGGGAGGGATGAAAAGGGGTCATTTTTTGTCCTACAAACAATGGCAGCCTCTCGTCTCCCACTTTAAAAACAACGCAGTCTTTTCCTTTGGTCTAGAGTAGGTCAGGTTGACATGTTGATCTTGTGTATTGCCTGTTGACCCCTTTTTAAAATAAATTAAATAAACAAAATATTACCTTTTTAATTCTAATTTAAATGTTTTATTAGTTGCACATTTAATTTATATTTATGTTTATTATTTATTTTTGTTTTGCTCTTCTGGAGGGTTAAAGGGGGAATATTTCTGTTAAAAAAGAAAAGCATAAATCTGTACTACTGTGAATTGTTGAATACAATTTGGCTACAAGAAAAAGGGTTGTTTGCCAGTGATGAAGGGTACCTGAAGGCTGTGTATAATGGGATGATCGGGGTGGGAGTAGAGGAGAGGGATAGAGGGGGGGTCGAGTTTGTGTGGATGGATGGAGTTGTGGTGAGGCTGGAGTGAAGTCAGGGGTTGAGACTCAGTGTCGAGGACAGCCCTGTGCTGTGTAATCTCCTCTGGGAGTTCATACAAGGACCGTCTTGCTGCTGAGAAGGTGGAGAGGTGAAAAACAGGGTTTTTGGGAGAGAGTTGTGAGATCTGAGACAAACAGGAGACAAAGGGTTAGACACACCTATATAGGTCACAGCAGGTGATTGCATTGATTAGGCACAGGTGGTTGAATTAGGTGCAGGTGATTTGAATTAGTGGGAGAGATGAAGTGTGGTCTTTAACCTTAGTTAAAGTAACATGATATGAAGAAAAATGTGCTGTAGCTGCAATAATTTAAACAATTGTATATTAAAATTATATTTCAAATGCATAAATAAGTTTAGTTTGGTGAATATGAATATAAAATAAGTACAAGTAAGAAAAACATGTTTTTCTCGTAAAAAGTATGTTAATCATTTGAAGCATGAACAAAGTAGATGTATTTTTGTTTCAAAAACATGTGATGAATGAAATGGGCAAAGAAATCAATGTTAAAAAAGTACAAGAAAATTACCTGGAAATTAGTAAAAAATAAAATATAAATAAATAATGAGAAATAACCTGGAAAAGGTGCTTAAATTGTGACATAATTTTGAATAGGTAATTATGATAATTATAAATATAGTTTTCCCTAGCTTGTTTTCTTTTTCTTTAGACATGTTTTCTTTTTTTCCCCATATTTTTAAAAGAAATTGCAAGAAAAGTTTTGTCGCTCCAGGTTTCAAGAGGGTTAATCCACATCCTTAAAATGATGGAGATGATTATGCATTGTGTGAGAGTAATGAATTGCATTATGTAGTTAGGATTTTGTCCTGAAGTGAGCAACAGTTAGAGTAATGTGACATTTCAGCAGAATGCTGAGAAGGGAGAAAAAATGAGTTTGCTGTATAGTGGAGAAAAACAGCACAAATGCTCGCAGTGACACATAATTCAAATCTGAATTAGTGTTAAAAGTTAAAAGTGAGAAGCTGTTAACATTAACGCGCCCTGTTACTCTTGGTGTTACTGTGATTGGAGTAATAGTCTGTTTAGCCCGTTAATATCATCATGGCCCAATTTGAGGATGGAAGGGTGAAAATCTTCCTCCAGTGATGTGAAACAATTCAGACTGCTGGCAGGGGGTGTAATCATGATTAGCTGTCTTTACGTGCCTGATGATGGAGTCCCGCAATGACATGCTGCAACTAAGATCCAGGGACAAAGAGACTGAGTTAACAAACAAAGCCACTTTGGATAAGGTTTGGAAAAGATTTTGGTTTTGGATCAGTGTTAATCCTTTTCTTGTGATTTAAGTCACTGTGGACAATATTAAACAAAAACCACCATCTTTCCTCAGTGCTTTGAACATAACCATACAAAAGTTTAATAATGCTTTTGTTTTATATTAGAGGATATTTTTGGAAAACAAATGAAATACTTTGTCAGTGAACATTTTACTGATACTGTATCAACAGTATCAACATTGTGCGACTTGCCACATACGCTAATTAATCTTGCATCCTAATTATGCTGATAAATACATAATGTGGGTGGCATTTTATTTCCCTGTTTGCTGTTGCCAATAACTATTACATAAACATAATTTCTAGGAAACATCGTTATGCAGAAAAGCACATGGGCAGCACCAGTGGTAAAAAATCTCAAAATCATACTCCCACATTCTTCTACTAGAGCTTGTTTTCAGGATGTTTTCTAGTATCAGTACAGTGCAGTCATGTTTTCGCATACAGTCATCGATGTAGGACTGAAACAAAGACTGGTTAAAAGAGATGATGTAGCCAACATTACATTCCCCACTGGTTTGTGGACTACTAATTTGAAGCTTCAAGTTTGATATTTTGGCCACCACCAACGTATTAGTGTTTTTTTTTTTGATCCAGAAATGATCATGTTTGGCCGACAGGGTGGAACTAACCCTAAAGCTGGCTGCTAGCTCGATTAGCACCATAGAAATAGCTAGATGTTTGCACGTTGCATTCACAGCTATGGCTAACTGTCAATATTCATTCATTATCCAAACTGCTTTTTTAGGGTAACATGAGCGCTGGGGCCTGTTCCATGCAGCAGTTGGCAAGAGGTGGGCTACACCCTGGATAAGTTGCCAGACAATCATTCACACTCATATTACACCTACAGGCAATTTAAAGTCACCAGTTAACCTGACCTTCATGTCTTTGAGGAAGGAAACCGACGAACCAAGAGAAAACCCATACTGGTAATATGCCAACGCTAATTGTCACTAACAAAAAACTTGCTCTAAACCATTAAAACAGAATATACATATACATATACATACTGGAAAAACTGTAAATCTGACTCCATAGAGGGTCTTTTAGTAGCCAACTACAACAAAAACTACAACTTTTGCTGAACAAAACCTTTTTAGGTGAACAAACCAAAGCACATTGCCAAGGTATAGGTCATGCCCTAAACCATACCCTGCTTTATAGTCGATTTTACAGCAATTTACAAAATAAATATCATGCTGTATTGAGTAAGGCTTGAAACTATTGATTTAAGCCATAAACTCATAAAGAAAATATTTACTGAGATGATAAATCAGATGAAAAGTAGGGTCATTTTTGACTTGCATACAATCAGGCTTCTTTTGGCAACCACTGGAGTAGCCCCCTGCTGGCCATTAGTAAGAATGCAGGTATAAGGCACTTCTGCACTGGTTTCACTTTTCAGACCCGGAGATAACACCTGTAATGCTGAGATGTGAAGTCAGAGAAAATTGTCTTGGTAAAAAAAGCACATACTTAGTTGCAACAGGTTAATTTAATTTTTGATTCATTGCCGGCTCTCTGGCTTCCCTCCCTGGGAGGAAGAAGAAAGGTTTGTAGTAGGCTCGAGCAATGGAAATAGATGTACTGTTGCATTTGCTTAATTAGCCTGTACAAAAGATGCTGGCTAAGAAACCTCTTCAGGTCCCTCTGGAAAATGTTAATGATTTTTTCTTCAGTTAATTTCGTTTTGCAGGGCTCACTGTAGGTCTCTGTAAATTGTATACTACTGTACGGTACTTTTTTAGTGTGGCAAGGACATTATTCATCACAGACTCAGTGATCTGAGGTCAGTCTGCTCTTTATGCTTCCCCTCTGTGGCACTGTGCTTTGTGCTTACATAACTGGAAGGGAAAAGGGCACGATACACAGGGAACCAGCTAAAAGCAGTCACCTCAAGTGGAAAGGGAAGCAGAGAAAACAGCAGCATGCAAGATATCCTCTGATGTTCTGTAACTGTGATGCAAAATAGGAACAGCGGGGCACCAGTCCAACTTAAATTCTCGTAATTACAGTTGATAGCACAGGCTTTAAGTAAAATGAATTCCCTATATCTGTTACTATGACTGTGTGTGAAATATTTGATAAATCGGCAATAATACAGTACATGTGAGGCATGTCAAGTCACTTGCCACCTCTCTGCAGCTCAAGCGGGCGGGCCATCTGACAGCAAAAGTTATGTCACATGAGCTTGGCAGACTGACGTTTGAGATGTTAGAAAACAGCAAATGTATTCCTCGAAGGAGGTCAAAGGAAGTGAGTCATCGCTATATGGAGTGAGCATTAAAAAAAAAAAAAACGCCTGTGGCATATTAGAGACTGGGGATATGGGCTGCATGTTAACTTCAATTATACCTTGTGGACTAAACTGAAAAATGTTAATGTTGGCCAATGAAACAAATTACACCACTAATCACACTGCAAAGTAACACAAAACCATCGACCCCATTCAAATTCAGGCATGTTTTTGCATTCATAGCCTCTTTACTCCTCATATCCTTTGCTCTGGTGTTTAAATTAGTTCACCTTAAAATCCAAAACACATATTTTTCCTCTTACCTGTAGTGCTTTTTATCAGTCGAGATTGTTTTGGTGTGAGTTGCTGAGCGTTTGAGCTATTGGCCATAGAGATGTCCACCCTTAAATATATAGGAACTAGATAGCACTTGGCTTGTGGTGCTCAAAGTGCCAAAAAAAATTGTATAGCGTTAGTTCAGGCATGCAACAGTGTCAAGCTTAGCTCACATCCCAAATAAATCAGTTGATCTCAAGCAGCCCAGTCATCTGATGAAACAGCTGATTGATTCTTTTTTATGCAACAATTGGCAAATCTCATTTCAGGGCACCATGGTTAAACTGCTTTAGCCTGCCTACTGTTGCCGCTTCCTCTGCAAGCCACTTTGCAATCTGTTTACACCCCAGCTCCTCCTTTTCATGTTGCGTTTGACTTATCAATAGCATTTCTGTTTGCCATTGATGCTTGCTCTGTTCTGTACCCGGGGGGTCTTTGCTGCTGCTCTCTTTGTCTTTGGCTTTTCACATAGGCGTGTGGAGGGCGGAGAGGTGTGCTTTCTCCACCTTTGGCTTTCCACATATGCACGAGGAAGGGCAGAGAAGTCCCAGTAGAGAGCCACACCGTCAAATATCATAGTGCCAGTGGAAATAGGGTTTTCTTTGATTAAAGTGGTCCTGATTCAAAAACATTTTTGTGAATGAGGATACACTGAGATGCTGTACACAAGTCTTGCCTATCCGGTCAGAAAAACTGCAGCAATCTGGGAGTTCAGTCAACAACCTTAAATATTGTCCCAAAGGAGTAAAGGCAGACGTGTACATTAACCACTGTATCCAGTATCAAGAGACATCCAATTAGCAGTGTGAGAAGTTGTGGTTAATTGACCAAACAGAAGCAAAAAAAAAAAAAATAAGTGCAAACTGTTTTGAATATTCAAGGTAATAACCACAATAAGAGCAACTGCTGTAAGAAGTCAGCTACACAATATTATAAGAAGTTCACCAAATGTTCACAAATTGTCTCTCCTGACTGCATCCAGCATGCATGTGCTGAATTGCCATAGATAGCTGCATAAAAGGCTTACACAACACACAACATTTATGTAACTGGATAGTCACATCACCAGTTTCTGACAGTCTACTTGAAAATACATTCAGAACAGAGAATATACAGTAAGTGCTACTTTTTAACTGGAGGTTGAGCTCATAACAGAACTGTAAATAGTCTATGAGTGAGCAATATACAGTATGTGTAGGCCATTTATAACCAGCATGAAATTTACATGATAATGAGCTACATGTAGTGATAAATAAGATAACAGTTTAATTTACAAGCAATTTATAGAAATCACAGACAACCATTTCACACATAACTAAATCTGCCTTTCTTTGTGACACTGGCTGAGCTTGTTGAGTGACATAAAAATCCTTTGGGTCCATTTGATGATTATGTCTTGTTTTTGGGGGGAACTGTTCCTTTAATGTTTCTGCATGTGGAAATAACGATCGCTTAAACTAGTCTTTCATCTCCCACCAGAAGTGGCAAGTCAGCCAGACGAAGATTCGTGTCATCTCCACACTGATCTTCATCCTCTTTGGATGCCTCATCTTTGTGGCCCTGCCAGTCGTCATTTTCAAGCACATTGAGGGCTGGAGCACGCTCGAGTCCATCTACTTTGTCGTCATCACCCTCACCACAATCGGATTTGGAGACTTTGTTGCTGGTGAAAAAGGTCACTTAATTTTCTTTCTAAATTAGAGGCCTACTTTGCTTTTTAATGTCTGATGCCCACTTTTGGAATCAGTGTATTTATAGTAAAAGTCTGACTCAGCAATAACCCTCCTTTTGGCTCGCTTTTATGTTCTGTGCCTCACATAATGATATTTTCACTTAATGATATATCCACATTTTGATACATATGTTCTGACACTTTTTTATAATGCATCTGAATCCCTGCCATATGTTAAGTGCCCCTATCTTTTGGACCAGAAACAGATAAGGACAAGAATACTTAAATGAATACTAAAAAGTGCAGACATAAATTGTCTTTTGTGTTGGAACATTTATCAGAGCCATCCCATGCCAGTGCAATGGAAATATGTCTCCCAGCCTGAATGTTTAAAATAATAGTTTAGCATTGTTTGAAATATACTTATTTGCTTCCTTGCGGTGAATAAAGTGTGACGTTTTTGTGTCTGTGAGAGAGAAAAGCAAGTGAGAGACAGTGAGAGTGTGTGTGTGTGTATCTTTAAATTTGTGCAGGTGGTATTAGCTTGATTTGACCTGCATGATAAACAGGAAGGAGAGGCAGATGGGAAAAATCACAAACACTTAGCTGCTAGATTAAACTTCCCTGAGCAGGCTCTAATGATTATAGATTAGATTACTGTAACTACCGGGTCTGGCACAGGTGGCGCAAAGTAAGCCTGCACTGCTGTTAGTGAAGCTGGTGCTGTAATGGATGGTTATCCATCTGCACGGTGAGCGGGCTGCCTCTGCTGCATCATAACAGTTGATTTATGAAAGGCACATCCAAAAATACAGCACGTAATGGAAGCCAAAATGGCATTTAAATGTACTAAATGTAATGTTTGCATATTGAAGGACTTGTACAGACTTATTATATATTTAAGCACAGTAAAGTAAGTCCCGGCAGCTGATGTAACATCCATCAAGCACAACCTCAAGTGCTGCATCAGACATGTCAGAGATATATTTACTTCTACTCTGCTGGTCACAACCTTAAGAGGGAACCATAAACTTTCATTCTAATGACTTTCTTCCCTCATCAAGACTTTTTCAGAGTACCTGATTTAATAAAGTTTACTATGTAAAAAGCCAGTTCAGTCAGGGGGCCCTATGTTTGACCTGACACACACATTGTGTAAGTAGCACATGTACTTGATCCCATGGGTGTGTAGGTTCTTTAATGGGGTGTGGTCAGGTGCATTGTTATTTTTAAGCTGCAGAAAGCAGTGGTGCCAAAACCTGGTCTAAAGTCAGAATGGTACACTGGTACACTCTGCTTGTAACACTCACAGGGATGCATGGATGGATTGCACATGAAATAATACATAATTAATGAGGAAAATATTGATGACATTCTCTAAAATGTCAACGTAGCAGAGAGCAGAGCAGTTGGATAGCTCTAAATGCACTTGCACTATGCACTTTAGATCATGCACTACAGATCTAAAAGGGCCCAAAATACTAAACTGAACTAATTTTCACTTTCACTTATATCACCGAGGTGACACAAATCTATTGCCTTTTATTAATAAGAATATACCTGATTTATGCACTTACAGTATTTGCAGAAGTTTCCATTGTCAGATTCAAGTCAAGATTTTATAACGTTGCTCTATGAGCAATTTCCGTTCATCATTATAAGAGCATCATCATCATAGAAATGGATTTACAGTAAAAGATAACATCTCTTTTATGATTTTTTAAAATCATTTTATTCTTATTAGTCTCAGTTTCTCTCCTGCTTTATACTTTATATATTCTTACAAGATAGTCCAACTCAGGACAGTCAAACACCCAGGGGTAATTAAAGGCAACAGTGCAGCAGAAAGACATGCCTACAATGGAAAGACCGAGGCTCATTAAATGATACAAGTATGACAGTAGAAGACCCTTTTTACTAATCTGGCTTAATCGCCAGCATCAGGCCTTCTCACACTAAAATCAGTCTTGTTTTTGTTCTTCCTCAGAATTATATTGTTTGGGAAACAGTTACACGTCTTCCAAGATTAAAGAACAGACTTGTGTAAAACATCTGTTGTGTCTTTGGTTCTGTAGGTGGGTCAGATAATCCAGACTTTCTGAACTACTACAAGCCTGTGGTGTGGTTCTGGATCCTGGTGGGCCTGGCGTACTTCGCTGCTGTGCTCAGTATGATTGGAGACTGGTTCCGGGTCATCTCCAAGAAAACTAAAGAGGAGGTACGTGCTGATGTGATGTGAGTCATGTCACACCAGGGGCGATGCAAGTGGGAGATAAAAAAGGAGTTTGATTGCTGTATGATTGAAACACTACTAAAGAAGCAACCGCTGCCAGTCCCACCATGCTTCACAGAATTTGCCACTGGTGTTGAAGAAGAATATAAAGACAGACGGATAAATTCACCAAGAAGGGATTGGGGCCACTGATAGAGCCATGAATTGCACATCACTTGCAACCACTATCTGCCCTGACTCAAAGTCGAGATCACAAAAGATATTGGGCTAATTATATTACAGCATGAAAAAAAACAACCCAGAGTGGCCAACAGAGCGGCCAATAGAAGAAGTTAAACCCTGTGGCTCCGCAGGGCTCCACTGTCAGCACTGAAGCTGTGTGGCTGGCTTGTGCATGCTCATGTACCAAAATTTGGCCGATGGATTTAACGTAAATCAATACAGATGTAATTAGGTTGGTATTTTGACTCTGATGAAGATGCAGTGAGGTAAGGAAGTGTTAGTTGTTTGCACCTTTTTGAATATTTAAGTCAATCATGTGCTCCAGTATTTTCTTCGGGTGCAGTCCTTGTGAATTGGCCTATTGACTTGTTTGCTGTAATTATGTTGATACCCTTAAAAGTATCAAGCTCGGTACCTAACCTGAGTCATGTGGAGATCCATCTTGCAGCAAGAACTTTTATGGCTGCACTTAAGCCAGCAAAAAAAAAGTCTCTCTAATGGTTTAATAGAGTAGGAGAAGACTCATCGTTCAACAGCAGCAAACATAATATTGTAGACGGACAGACATTTGCAGTAAGTCCACAGGTGTGATCATATCCGTCTACTGCTGTAGAGTGTAATACCTCACAGTGATTTCCAGTTCACTCTTCAACCTGCAGTGATGAATCTCCGTCCTGGCGGCATCCCTGTGGATAAAATGCCATCTTGTGCAAAGTAGATTACATTTTTGGTGCATTTCCAGCAGCTGCTGCAGAGTAATAAGATACCTTGCTGTTCTGGCAGGCTCGTTATTTACATATAAAAAAGATGGAGAGAAACACACGTCCATGCGCACAAGCAATCTGCTGCATAAACCCACCACATGAACATCTCATTTCTTTTTTCTATATCACATATGAAAGGGGTGGGGGTAGGGGTATATGGCAATCTGCAGGAATCCTTGCACAGGCATAATTAGGCATGTCGCTGTGACTGAGAGAGAAGGTTCAGTGGGTGGCTGGGGGTTTGGGTCGGGGGAGGGGGGGTGAGAGTGATCAAGCAGAGAAAGTGAGAAGAGGGATGAGAAAGCACGTACTCGAGTGTTTGCGCTTTAGTGTGTGTGTCTGATTTGTCACACATAGACACATCCCATAAATTTTTTACTCGAATGCTCAGAAGTCCACTTTAAACAAGCACACATCAGTGCCTCACAGATAATTAAATAGCCCAGAGAAAGAAGCCTGATGTGTTATGAGGGGGAGATTAATGATGCGTTGGTTGCCTCTCAAGGACCATAAACGAACGTGCCTACAGATACAGTACATGGTCTCCAGAAACCAGGGCCATTAGGTCACACATAGTGGACTTTTATTTTTTTATTGCTTGAGGCATCTACAGTCAAGTTCAAACAAAACAGTGAAGTGATACGTGGGTTAGGTGCAACATGTCCTCACCTTACCACATCTCTCAAATTGCATCCAAATTGTAGCACAAACCTACTTTTAAATAAAATTGTCCATTATCCTTTATCCACACAACAGCAAGCTTGTTATGACAGCCAAAGTAGTTCTTGAATAATGAGGCCATAAGCATTTTGGGGACCAAACAGTTCTGGGTACTCACTGTAACTGTATTCACCTTTCAGGGCTTTTAGCATTCACACCATGGCTTTAATAATCATTTCTAAATAATTCTGAATCAGATGCTGAGTGGCAGGTCACCAATAATTACCATCACATCTATCTCAAAGAAAATGTTTTTCTTAGTTCAGTCCTTTCCCTTAATCTCCACATCTGCAGTGGCACCCTAAAAGTTTGCTGCAAATAATAAACGAAAGTTAGAGAGTTATTTCATGTGTGTCGCTAATTGGAGGGCAGCCAAGAATGTGAAGGCAAAACCTGTTAAACACTCATCTGCGCAAATTAATGGACATGGCCTTTATGTTCACATGAGTGAACTCCATTAATAATAGGTCAGCTGTTCACATTTTAATTGTCAGTTCTATTAACCTGTTCTGTCTGTCAATGAATAAATGAAATATGGACAGGGTTTTTGTGCACCGTCTGTCACCATTTATGCAAAAAATGACAAAAAATACCACCACTGCGGTCCCATTTTCACTTTATTCTACTTAGACATGAAAATGTTTCAACCACACATTAAGTTCATCTCTTTATGCACAACTGTTACCCAGGAAATGTAAAGTATTTAAGGATGAATATGTTTTTTGATTGTCTTGTTTAATTTGATCAAACTGTATACTGCGAATACACACTTTTACTTTTTGATTTCCAAGCAGACATGGTTTTAGAATCATTTCTGCATCATGTATTTGCACAAACTCCCACCTGTACGTGTCTTTATACTGCCTGCCAAAAAGTGCAGCATGTATGGATTTTGTAATGGGTATAACTTCATATGGAGGAACAGGTTGTGCCAGATCACCTGCAGGCATTAATCTCCAATCTGGCTCCGCAGGTTGGGGAGTTTCGGGCTCATGCAGCCGAGTGGACAGCAAACGTGTCAGCGGAGTTCAAAGAGACCCGAAGGCGACTGAGCGTTGACATTTATGACAAGTTCCAACGTGCTGCATCCATCAAGCGTAAGCTGTCATCCGAGCTGGGTATCAACACGTCCATCAACCAGGAAATGACTCCTGGCAAGAGAACGCTGTCCGCCAACCTGTGTGATGACCGAGAGGCCTACCCCAACCTGACTCTCTCCCTCAGCCCTGTCACGGGGTCGCTTGCCAGGAACGGCAGCCTCTATCTGAACGGCCTCAGCCCGGACTACGCTGACCGGCGGGAGATCGCCATCATCGAAAATCTAAAATAAGCAGCACGAACGTGAGACTCAGGGAACTGAGTGAAACACATCTGGTGGTAGACAGCGCTTAAAAACACATCCACACTTTTGTGCTTATTGACTGATCATCTGTGATAAGATACCTGTGTGTGCGCATTCATCAAGTGGATTGTGCCCCACTCATTGACTGAAAACCTTGAGAGTGACTAAACACAGATCGATCGTTGAGCTCCCTACTTTAATGTGTGATTAAATCTCCAACACATGATGTGGTAGCTCGCAGGTTCCATTCATCAAATGGAGGAGGCCAGCTTCCTTTCATCGTGTCCGTGCCAACGCGATCGACAGCTGCGCTAGCGATTGAGCCAAATCAGAAGCGTGCTCCAGACTGGAACAAATGATTGTATTTAGAGGGATGAGTTTAGCAAACTCTAATGAGCAGGAAGGAAATGAACGCCCATATTGAGGTAGCAACGCACTGGACATTTTCTTCTAACATCACAATCCTGAGAACACACAAAAATAAATACATTCATCAAACTTAGAAAGCAATAGATGCATCTGTGCTCATCATCTCTTTGAATTTCCAGAGGCCCTGAAATCTGCATCAGATAAAGAGGATCCTCACTGCTGAAAACACTCCATAATTAACAATGAACACTTGTTCCTGACGACGTAGCCGTCCTGTGCCAACACAAAGGAATGTGGATTTTCTCTTTTTCATTTCTTCCAGTATGAATTTATATGCCTTGCAATTCGCCGATCAGTCTGCCCTCGCTAAAGAGATGAATGTTGACATTGTTGTTCCTCCATGACTGACATTCAGCTTTTCACCCTAAGGAATAATCCACTTGTGCCTTACTGAAAACCACATGAGAAGATGATGATGCAGGAAGGACTGAGACAGGCTTTGTTTGTCCCCTCATACTTGTTATATATGTCATATATACTTATGAGCACAGCGGTAAAAAAAGACATTCAGGAGGTATCTTTGGATGAAAAAATAAGAAGCAAATGGACATAGAGGACATGGACATTTTGATTTACGTCATTTTTAGAGGAATCTGTAAAGTATGCATGACAGCAAAGTGGAGAAACTGTTTCTAAACAACTGGTAAAATGTCACCTTTTTGTCTGCCAGTGTGAATAAGCCATTTTCTGCCGTCTTAATGTGTTGAGTTACATTAACCACACAGTGATCAGACCCCATTCACCCTTATACCAAAGTAATGATCCTGACCTCAGTGTGATTAAAATAAGTAAAAGAAGTAATTTTTGTTATTTCTAGAAATTTCCCGCTGTTATATATTTTCTTGAAAAGTTTTGTGCATCAAAACTATATATTTTTCCCCAATTGAAAATAAACCCCATCATGTATGGTACTGTGGCGATGAAAGCTGTATCTTACTGCTTTTTATGCTGAAGCCATCATCACTACCTTTACAAATAAAGTTAGTCAACTGATTCAGATTAGATCCTCTATATCCTACCAATACTGAATGTAGACCATCAGAAACCTCTGTTTGCTGTATATCACTGCAGTGAATAAATGAAATACTTAAGGAGGTGTATGAGTTGCAACACATAAAGAGAGGCATTGATTTAAATAAATGCCTCCCTGCGGCTGATATGGTGTTGATTAAAATTAGGAAAAGGCACAGTTAATGTCTCTCCTCAATTCTTAAAACAGACTATACATTTTTTATTTCATAATTTAATCAGGCCTTTAAAAAAAAAGAAATCAGGACATTTCTTCAAGTATGACAATGGATTGCTTTTAATTACATTATGCAAGGACATTTAAAGTTCTGGTTTCATCCTGTTGAATGATTTGGATTGTTTCTCTTCTGGTGTTATTCAGTGCTTTTATCCAGCACAATATGCTATACTATTCTCAATACATTTGAAAGTATTATTTGCAGTTTGTAGCATTGAAATAAATTTACAATACAGTGTGACTTACAAGACACTAGGGGCAAACTAAGCATACTTGTCTGCAAAACCAAATGTCTGTAATTCATTTGCTATTTGGTGGAAAAGAGCATTTTTTGTGTTAGCATTGTGGCAGTTGCACCAGCTCTTTGTAAGTTTTAAAGCAAAGCCTTACTTAACTTTTTAGGTCGAGACTTATGTGTCAATATAATGACAGAAAGACACTGGACTCTTACTTTGGAAATTCTAATTGGAATGAAAATCGGGATGTTTTAAATATCTAATGATGTCTAAATTTCACGTTTTGTGGTCTTGGATTTCGTCTGCATAACTCATAACTAAATGTCATTATTCTATGACAGGATGACATTTGCATGAGATACGACTTTAAACCAACAAAATATCAACGTCACCTGGTGTCAGTATTCTGCGTTAAATTGACATTGGCATTAGTTGTTTTCCTGACATTGAATTTCGGTCACTTGACATCACATTCTAAATTCAACCAAATAATGTCTCTGGACTTAAGTGGCACTAAATTTTACTAAATATACTAAATATTTAAACACGTGTAACAGGTACATAGCTGACTGAATTAACTGTCAAAACATGTGTAAGCTTGCTCATATATTACCAGTTGAAAATGAAGACTAAAGAGATAATGTATTATGGTCAACTCATCTATGGTCACACTGCCATCAGTTGGAGTCTTTGTGGTGTGTGAGACACAGACGACTTCAGTATGTCTGGACCTTAAACTTAATAAGGCGTCAACAACACTACAACAGAGTTGCTGGAACATAAAGACATTAAAATTTTGACGCATCTGCAAAAAGGTTACATACCTAACATATCCATGATTCACAGAAACGTACGATGCCTACATTTATTAAATTTAATATCAATATATCATTCTGTTTTCTAAAACTGTAAATTTTGATTCAAAGTCATTACAGATGTTTACTTGCAACCAATTCACACATGAAAAGATTCTTTACTAAGACATTTCTAAAGTTTTAAATGCTCAAATGTGAAACTAGCTGGCACTCGAGTCACAAAAAGCTGGTGCAACACAGTCAAGGACAGTATTTGTAAGTTACAACTGTGCTCTCTTTGTCTGTTCTGAATCTCCTGATTTTCTTGAAAAGGTTGTCACAAGCAACCAGCACCTGACTGTACTGTAAGGTCATTAGCTGATGTGTAATCAAGTCAAAGAGGAGTAACGAGGAGATTTTGAAGAAGATAAGATAATAATGATAGGAAACTCTTTCAGACATGGTTGTGTTTTTTAAGAATACCAATATGTTCTTGTGTTTCTGAAAATCAATCAATAACATCAAAACACTTACTGTATGTTGTCCTGACTTGCAGTGCACTGACAGAAAGACTATACATTAATGCCTGGAGGGAAGCGGTGCAAACTGTAGTGCAGCTGCTCAAAGCAAAGCCCCCAGAAGTCGTCCTATTGCTTTTTCCCAGTCGGCCATGTGATTGACAGCCAGTGAGAGGCGAGCTGTCAGTGCAGCAGAAAGTCAAGGAGCGCTGTCAATGAAGCGTTATGTAATATGTCAGGCCTTACTGGGCCACATGTTAAGATACCCGTGCATGATTGTGTTTACAATGTGTGTGTGTGTGTGCGTGCATGAATGAATGGGCGAATGTGTGTGTGCACTGGGGTTTGACAAAACTCATTTAATTTCCACCTACAGCTTTTTCACAGGGCATCCTCTTCTTCTCCCTGGTGACAGTTTTTTAATTAAGTCTGAGGCTTCGTCAAAAGCCCAGTTGAAGCATGTTGAATGTACCTATCCATTCATGACGGCAGAGATGAGCCTCATTATGAATGTAAGCACATTTATGATTTAACATTGTGATATTTTTTTGCAAAAGAGTTCTGTAAGCTCAGTGGGTATGTTGGGAAAACATCTACAGGCTTTTTAAGCCACTGGCCCTCATTTAATTAAAAAAACACATTGCCATAAAAATATGATAATGTACCAATCATAGTCATATTGATCTTAATAGATAACAGTGTTATCTAGTTTTAGAAATTATGAAAATGTAAATCCGAGACATTTGAGATTCATTTCTCATTATCAACAGCTTCCGCAAACATGTACATGAATATCTTTGAATGAGACCCATTATACCAAGGCAAACAAATGTGTTACTAATTTTCCAATTAACCCCTCTGTAAAAAAAAATGTCCATATACATATGAGGGCCAATGTCTACACATACACACTCAAGCATTGCATGCCACTTTAAATGTTCTTCTAGTGTAGATCAGATAATCGCAGGCTTTGCATTGATTTTGTATGACAACCATGTGTTTTCAGTAAGTTAATATATTAATGTGGGTATGTCACTTAAAATCATGACAAACTTTTCAGGAGGTTTAGAATAAAATATTTTATATGTAAAAAACCTGTCAGTGTTTTCTTTCAGTTCATCGAAAAGTATGTTGTATTCTATATTTTACTTGTCAGCAGATTCAATGGAGAGACCAAAAAGACAGCAGTTAGTTTATACCCTAATATTTTCTGATATCTGAAGCCTGTTGGTGCCACTCAGCCCAGAGTTCACTGGATCCTACTGGATATTGCAACTGGTTGGAGGAGCAAAAGAGGGTCAGGCAGGCAGACGTGGCTTGAAGTTGAGAGACAGGCAAGGTATCAAAAATGGCTAGATCGCAGCGCAAAGATCTTGTTTAAGCACAGAGTCATAAACTCAGTTCAGCTGATTACAAAACCACATGTGGCGACGGTGTAATCTGGTGCTGAGTGAAGGAAGGTCTGGAGTCCTTACAGAAGTGGTGATGAGTTGATCGGCAGCAGCTGTGCAGTAGTGTCAGGAAAACAAGCCACGCCTCCAATTAACACTCAGACAGACAAGACACACATACACTTGACAGACAGGAGAGGACACTAGGAAAACATGAAATGGAGGACACATAAGGGAGCAGGCAGACAATGTCACAGCCTGGACCGTGACATCAAAGTCATTGTGACCTTGCATCTGTCTCACTCTTTTGAATGTAATATCTCAAGATGGCCTTGAGGAAATTCCCTTAAATTTCACACAAACGAGAGACATTTGGTCAGATACTCTGTTGACACTCTTGTGAGTTTTTCTGCTAGCACGACAATTTATCAGGGTTTGACTCAAAACTACAGTGCGCAATGCAACATTGCGATATATTTCTGTGTGTATTTAATAGTTTTAGGCATATGGCAGATAAAAATAACCTATATTATGTTTAAGCTATATATGCCATACACATAAATAAGATTAAAAATACTTTCATAGTAGGATTCCTGTTTTGTTTTCCACCGGGATATTACATTCCTACACTAAAGTGCGTGTGTGTGTGTGTGTGTCATCCTTATTTTGAATAGAGTTATACAGCATTTGTCTCAGATAAACAACCTGCAGATGGCTGTTATGCAGCTCAATAATAAAAGACAAACTGACAAACATGATAATGGATCAGGGCTGACAAACTGATCTGAGTCACAAGTTGCAAAATGTTCTTCATGGCTCACAAGCACATCGTGGATCGAGAAGGCTGCCACTCATTTCGTGACACGTTCGCTTCACTTGTGCATCTTCACCTTTTGTTTAGAGGATTTCTATTTGCACTGTTTGTACAGATTCCCAACGGTCTGTCTGCTACTTTCTTATGTACAAAACAACATGTAATCTGCAATATAAAGACGAAACCCACTCTGATCAGCATCTGTGACCGTTTTCCCCTAATGCGAACTGACAGGTTACTTAATGACTCTAAAGATAGAGAGTGACATTGCATGTCACCTTGCAGTCTCTTTCTTGTCAACAGAGACAGGACCATAAGTACATTTTCAGATGCTGCCTTATACTAAGAGGACAGGACCTACGACTCTGTGCCCCTAAAATGGGAGCCAGTATGAGTCATTGTGAGTCACAATGAGTTGATTGTGCATTGGCTTTATATAGACCCCAAAACACAACATGTTTTGCACAGGGGACTTGATTTTTGAGTGTTTTATCATGGAAAATCTATAGACTCCAGGTATTTATTTTGGGTAGGATTTGAAAGTTTTGTTAAGCAGTATGAAGATGTCGCAGGGAGTACACCATACTTTATATAACTGCATTCGTGCAGTCACTCAAAGCAGTCAAACTGATAATTCAGATGCAAAGAGGGAGAATTTAGTATCCTGCAGACGGGCAACCACAGAACCGGTTGGAGATTGGGTGGTTCATTAGCGATTCTGTCTACTGTGACATCAGAGAAAAACTGTGACTCAGCCACCAAACACTGCTGTCTCGGGCTGGAGAGGTACATGGTGAGAGTGACGGTAACCTCACACATCGAGAGGGAGCTGCAGATGTGTGTGAGTAGGTTGTGTGTGGGTGGGAGGGTGGTTTGTGTGTATGGGTTGTGTGGGTGTGTGGAACTGCTCACTGTGACAGGTCCTTTGCAGACTGTCTAATTCAGCAGTATTATTCAGCTTATAATTGGTCTTATAATGCCTTTTCCTTTGTCTCTCTCTTTTTGTTTTTTTGAAGTAAGTTCCTTTGCACCCATTATGAACTGCTGCGGCAAGCTGCTGAGACCACAAAACACAAGCTGAATAAGTTGGGAGAATATTGGTTTGATAAATACTGTTTGTTTGCCTCCATTGTGAGACACCCACTGTGGCACCCACTCACCATTTTGTTAGCATGTAGAGCCAAGTCACTGTATTGACGACCTCAGCTGAGTCGGATGCGTGTCATTGTGGAAACATAAAAAGGCAGAACATGTGAGGTTCTTTGGAATTCAATCAATGCTTGCCAATATCTGCCTTGCCTCTAGACAACAAAGCTTTCAGGAGTAGTACAACATTTCCAGATATACACCTCTACAAATCCTTGCAGACACAGTTAGATTGGAAGAACAATAGCACTCACCAACGAATCCTTATACAACGGTTCTTATAGTATCCTAAAAAATTAGCTGAATTAGCATGAGGTGATTGCACTGCATGCAACACATTCACATCCCAACACATCATGTTGATGAACTTTGGCCTCTACATATTATGCTCTAGGAATACATCTGTGTCCGCTGTTTGTGTTCCAGGATGCCACTACCATGATGTCAACAAATGCATAAGGTGGGATGACATGGCACATGGTTATGTTTAAAGTTTGGGTAAATTGAATTCAGAGATTTGTTTCAAAACACATTCTAAATGTTGGAAACTGATTGTTGGAAAAGGGTTACAAAGACCCTTTACTATATAGTACTGAACTGTGGAGTTAGATGGTTCACTGTTTTTTCACCATTTTCCTGTTTTATGATTTTTTGGGTGGGCCTAAAACCATAGCTCGGTGATGCAATGGAGCTACACTCAGCATAACCCCGCCTCTGACAGTGTAGCAGTATAAAAACAAGAAGCATCATTAACATAGTCCCGCGATTGGGCGTGGACTTTCCTTCTGCAGACACGCCCCCAGCGTTTCAGATCAGAGAATACTGTGCATTTTTTTCATGATTTTGAGACCTTCTTTTACATACTTTATATACCTTTTTTGGTCATTCAAATTTGGTCAAGTGTTTAATAACACATCTTTCTGTGATGTGACAAGCTCAGAACACATTTTTATGATCACATTACCCAGACTTTAAACAACACAAGCTCATGGAAACCAGCACCAGACCAACACCAACAAATGCACATGCTGACACTTTATTAGGGGAAGGAGCCACATTTTAAGGTGTAGAAAAACATCACATTCAGATGGGAAGCAAACAGCAGACTCCAGCATTAAAGTCCGTTGTTTGATGCGTCTCTGACAAAGTGGCACTATTTTATGAGTTCAGAATGAGAAATGGCAGGTGAATACCAATTAAGGCCAACGTATACCACCTCTTTTGTTTTCTTTTGCCGGAGCCCAGGAGGAGCAGCAACTTCCCAAGTCTTAGCATTATCTTTCCATGCTACCAACAGAGACGCGGCACAAAAGTGCTGGGCTAATTAACAAGTGTTCATCAAGAATGTGTTACATAGAATACATCTTCTAAACTATAAACTGCTGTTTTGACATTTCCGTTGAAATGTCAAAACAAAAATTAAATTAAATTAAATTAAAATTAAATTAAACAGATGAGATACAATGTATGCCAACTACAGTTCTGGCTTAAGCTTCACACTCAATGCACACACGACAGTGGTATCAGTCTTCTCATCTTGGCAAGAAAGCAAAGAGGCATATTGATTTAAATGTTAAACCTTTCCTTAAAATTAATAAAGTATCAAAATTAATAAAGTATATCACTGAAATAGTTTTTAAGAGGTTAGATTAGAGTTTTTTTTATCCCAAAGAAATAGCTACAGTTCAAACAAAAACCCAATCAATTGATGCCTCAAGTTGTATTCAGCTCTACCTCTTCTTCTAAAGAATAAAAAGTAAAAGCTGTATTAAACATGCCCCTTGTGATGATTGACCTTTTCAATCAGATAATAACAAAACACAGTCTTAAAGTCAACTTGATAGCAAACACCAGCTCTTAAATCTGGAGCAGAATGATTTAAACTTTGACCTTTCCCTGAATATAACAGGTTTTTCCTGTAGTGTCCAGGGTGTTGTTGATAGGATATCCTCTCACGCAGAGAGGATGAATGACATCCTGACCTTTACTGCTTCAATACTCCCTGTGGAGCATGAATATATATAGTAAGAGAAGGTGTCCTTGATAAAAAGTCATGACAGCAACCCAATGATATGAATTTGAATATACCTTAAATATCACTTAGTATGTAGCTGATGTACGCTGTTAGATACATAAAAATTGACCTTTTTATGTATCTAACAGCGTACATCAGCTCCAGATGTAGTAAACAAGATAAAGTATTGCCAAAATCTATAATTATAGACTCTTGTCAGGACTTACTGTGAATTTCCAGTCTTACATGAGTATTTCGTTGTTTTCTCATCAAAATTTTGCAGATTTTTTATGAGAGGTTGAAACATCTCTGAGAGGCTGTGGAGCAAGAAGTCCTTGCCCAAGACATTAAAGTTGACTTCACAAGCTCAGGTCTGGACAGATTTCTACTCCATTAGACACATTTGTGATTTGACAGCACAGATGTCAGGTTGCTTCTGTGCCCTTGAAATTAGTTGCTATTTCTTTGAAAAGAGTTGAAGGAATAGGTTGTCCCAGTTTTTCCTTCTATAAACAACTCACAAAAGTGCTTTTGAGACATTTTTTTTGTTTTCAGATATTTTGAAAGCTTCTCACCAGGGGTCATACTTGAGACTTGAGACCTCAAAATAAGGGAGGATTTTCGACAACATGCGGAATAAGTATAACAAGTCATTTTACTTATGAACAAGTAAGAACAAAAACAGAATAATTTGTCTCTCTCGGGTGAGCATACAGGGATCTGTGGTGTAAATAAATATGCACTCATTTAGTTTATTCATGTTCATTAAAATCTATCCATTCATTTCACTCAGTGGTCGTTTGCGCTGGCAAGGCATGGGATAGTAGCTCTCTTCCAGGGTCATGTGACGTGCATCGTGTAACCATATAGCTGTCCATGTGGAAACAGTAGACTTTAAGAGTTGAGGGCGTTGAGGGTCTCTAAATTGTGAGAAATAAGAGAGAAACTTGACACCAAGAGGACACGTTGGAGTGGACAGCGAAAAACGTGAGTCTTGCAGAAAAATTGGGAGGGTTGGCAAGTATGCCAGGTATCAGAGGCGAATTGCTTTCATTTTTTCAGTTTGAGGTCCAACAAATTTAGACTAAATTTAGCAGTTTCCAGGCTCAGCAGAGAGCTGTCAAAGCTAATGTGGAGGTCAGTGAGTCACAACAATTGTCACTGGTCATATTTTTTTAAAATCCATTTTGCCTTTCACATCAGCTAACCAAGTTGAACAGATGTCCTTTGAAAGGTGTAGTATTAATGCCTGAGTGCACCTGCAGGTTCTGTCTCAGAATAGCTTTAATCTCTCTGTGCCTCTATTTCTGTCACTAGTCTGGATATTTCCTGCTGCATTCTCCTGATGGGTCACAGATGTATCATTTCTCAATTCAGACAATGAGGAGAAAAATTTAAATACAATTCATTAAATATGAAAGGGACGACTTCATGATACATCGTACAGCACGAATTGGCCGACTCTATCTGGTACAACTTGGAACATAACTGAAAGGATTTTGACAGTACATCTGTGTATTTGTTAGCAAGTAAAGCATTGCTGTGTCTCAATTTGGAAACTTCAGTTACTATACTTTAATTTAGTACACAGCATACACTTTGTAGCTTAGCCACTTTTAAAAAAGTATGTATTTCTATAGGGTAATGATGTCTCAAATTGAACACGGCTGCTGTGCATTTATGTGCAAAGATGAACCCAACATTTGACTACTTTTTTTTAATGGTTCATTGCTCATTACTACATTTGCACAAAAAACGTCAGCTTTTTTCCTAAAGCAACCGCAACCACTTTCTCCACTGCCATTTTTACAGGTTTACATAAGTACATGACATCATTCGCAGGTCACTAATTTTCCCTATCTGGGAAACATATTTTAAAAAATGGAATTGGAAAGCTAAAATTTGATGTGATGCCATCCATGGATGATCTCTCACTGCTCACATCCCTCCTGTGTTTTACTGTGACAAAGCACTCAATCCTGTTTACAGACTCTCAACTTGTGTCAACTCATGTGTGAGATTTCCTTTGAGATTTCCGTCTCTCTGTTTTTTCCTAACTCACCTCATGTTTCTCTCCCGAGTGTTTGACCTGATGTGGCTGGGAGTACTATTATTTATCTGAAATTTTTTTCCCCACCTGTTGCAGTTGGCCTTAAATAGTTTTACTTTGCTGTGATGTCAGATTTTATATCCTGCTCAACTATTAGCAGTTCACAATCAGTTCACACTGGTAGTGTAGCCTTTTTCCAGCTGAAAATAAGTTGTTAAACCCATCTTGATCACTCTCAGTTGTGAAACTGAAAGTTTTCCTTTCAAACAAATATATAGAAAATAACTGCATGCTTGTATAGCTGCTTCGTTGCCTGTAATTTACAGCTCTGTGTGAAGCTGCTTGTGTATGCACAGTATAATGTTCCCGCAGCATAAATATTTTGTATGCAGGTCCTCAATCCTCAACATGCTTTGCTTTTGTGCCAGTAATCACTGGGCTACAGCAGTTATGAAACTCAGTCCTCAGACTTGAATTAATTTCAGTCTTGAATGAACCTCCACAGTTTTGCTTATGCATCTTTTGCATAAGTGGCTCATTAGGGCTCTCCAGACACAGTATGAGTTGCTCTGAATCAGTGTTTTTTGTGGATTGACTTTATCTCTGACAAAAGTCCCACTCCAGAAACTGGACTGATGTGTGATTGGAATTCAACTTTCATCTCTATGGAAATTTTCTTGGAAATGCACTGAATACATTGAATCTATGCACATATAAAACTCTTGGTGTGTTGTGCTATTGTATGTATAATGACAGCATTTTGCTTCTTTCCCAAGAGGTCAGTGGTTATTTCAAATTTCCCAATAGGCGAAACCTTTTTGCACACCAATCAAAGTTGCAGGAGTTTGGTTGTGCTTGACTTCTCTGCGTACAAAGATGGATATAAAGCTGCTTCCACATTCACCCTCAGTGATTGGTTTCTCTTGTGCATGAATGCGTTTGAATCCCTCTGGAATGGCTGCACTTATAAGGGCTTACAATGTCTTATTTCTATTCTTAAGCACGAACAAACTGGTACAGGAGCTGCGGAGGTGTAAATTGCTTCGTCTGCGGTACTTACAATTAAATGTACTGTGAAGAAGAAAGTTCAGAAAAGAAAAGGATAGAATAGCTATTTCAATAATGTCAGGCTATAAAGGGCAGCTGGGCATTTCTGAAAATGTGTGTAGAGGTTTCCAGGAACAATACACAGTGTGATCATGAACAGGTCAGCTAATTAATGTAGTTAATTGTAGCTGGGCACACTGCTGTCATTGCCTGCTTGGGCATCAAAATGTAACGGAGCTGTTTTTTAAATTTTTATTTTATTAGTAACACCAGTGCTTTTAACTGGCTTCTGTTCCATCTATTTTTGGAAAAGATAACTAAAATATAAAGGTGAAATGACTTTTTTCCCTTCCTTTTTTTCTGTGTGTGAGTAACGTACTTTTACACAACAGTTTGTATGTGCTTTTTAAAGGGAGTGGCAGTGGTGTTGTTAGGCCCGAGCTTCTGAGGCTTCAGCCCTAAATGTTTTTTAAAAAGCCCTAAATCTAAGTACTGTATATAGGCTATATATATATTTTTCACAAACAAGAATTATAAAAAAGCCCCAGGTCTAATAAGCTGTCTTCTGATGTACTTGAATAAATATACTTAGTTACATTCCACCATTAGTATAAATTGATACATTTAACTATTTTTCCAACTCTAGTCAATAAATTTTGAATGACAGCACTTGTAAAGTAAACTGTTTTTACTCAATACTACAAGTAATGCTAACAACTAGCACAATTTATAATTCATCTTCAGAGTTAAAAATGCAGTTTTTAGGGGCAAATAAGGCACTGTAGTGCATCATTAAAAAAGGAAAAAAACATCAAAATTGAGCTTGTTCATCTCAAAGAAAATTTCCTGGGTAAGGATCCCCCAGAAACACCCTTGAGGAGTGACATTTTTGTTGGTGATTTGTCTATTTTTTGGGTTTGGTGTGTGCCTTCAGGTTCATCCAACCCTTTTATATAGTCATGTTTCTCTATTTCCAATTTGAGCAGTATGTGGATTTATTTCTGCATTAAAATGGGGTCGTGTTTACTGCTCACAAGAAGAGTCAATATGAACACTTTGTAGTGGTATCCATAACCTCGCGTGAAGTCACCTACTATTCTCAAAAAGAGCTTAGGTTGAGCATGTTTACCACTGGGACTGGAACAACCATCTTGTGAAGAGAGAGAGAAAAGCTTTGGTTTGATGCACTGGAGGGCTGATGAGCTGATTCCTGGCAGGTGTGTGTAGAGCAGAGAGCAGGAGAGGTGATGAGTGGATTGAAGGCAGGTGTGCTGGTAGGCAGGGTCTAGGTGAGCAGCAAAAGGTAATGAGACACACACGCTTTCACGTAGAGAGGAAAACTGGGGACATGTAGAAACAAGAGGACACTGTGGCTGTGACAGTATGTGGTTCTGCTGCTTCAAGTGGCAAAAAATATGTTGTGTTGTTTCTCTTCTCAAGACTCGAGAAAAAATATATTTTAGTGCTTGTGTCCTCTAGAACGTGAATGCAGATCCAGGCTGTTGATTAAAGTGGTTATAAAAGCAAACCTATGCAACATGAACATGTCTGAAGCCTATATAAAGACACACACACAATATACTGTTGCAGTAACATGCATGTATAGGATACATAAGCTTGCATAATAAACATGCCAGCTCCCTGGCAGTGTCAAGTTAAAAAATCCGCATAAGGGAAACAAACAAGCACTATGATGCTGAGCTGAGTGCTGAGAAGGAAAATCTCAATACTCGACACTACTGCACCAGAGCAAAAAGAGATTTGAAAAGATTGTAGTAAACATGAGTGGGAGTTGGTGTAAAAGGTGTTATGAAGACTGGCACAGAAACACAAAGGTTGGTTATTATTGTTGTCTTCCTTACAAAACTGAAGCAAAAGACAGAAACAGTTGGAAATAAATCAATGCCACTCAGCAGGCTGGCTAATCATTTATAAGGAGTACGCTGCACAGAAACAGATGCCCACTCAAACCTCTTGGACATTAGAGGCAGAGCAGTGAGCAAACAGCAGAGCGGCACACAGGTGCAACCAATAATTAATCAACATGGGTGTAAACACTGAGTCTAATTAACTCAAGACTGCTCAGCAGAGAAAGCTCAACCAGAGAGAACACCTAGTGACAAAACAAATAGGAAAAAGAAACAGAACGAAGCTCCGCAGTGACGCAAATGATCTGCCGCCCCTGGTGGTTTGAAGCAAAGCTCAGGCTGCGGAAGTCAATCCTCTCACACTGAGCACAGCGGAAACTTCCCACACTGAGTGAGAGAGACCTGAAGATATCCACAGAAGGGAGACACTATTGAACCCCTGAGTGAACTGTTGTTCTGTGAAAATGTTTTATTTTAATACACTCGAGTCGACACTTTCCCTGGTAGGTTGGTTTAATGAACAGGAGGCTTTTACACTGTAACAACAGATAAAAGGTAATATTATAAGTATGAGACAATAGTCTATGATGCAATTTGTGAAACATGCAATGCAACACATCATGATAATGTGAGATAAAATATCACCAGGAGCCCATATTTGGCTTTAGAAGTAAGAGGACACAGTAGGTGGGTTTCCATCCACTTTTTTGTTTGCACACTTTCAAAAGATTGCCCCAGGATTAAATCCTAAAACCCAGAAATGAGTAAGCATTTTAGCACTCCTGGTTCCCTAGTGTTTAGGTCAACGAGATTTTTGAATAAGTTTGTATTTAGATGACTGCAATAACATCTGTGGTTAACACAAGCTGAAGTGACTTTCATGTTCTAAAAGAATATGTCAGTAAATCCTCCACTCTTAATTTTATGGGTTCATTGTGTCAAAAAATAAGGTGGTTGTTAACAAGAGGCTAAATGAGATGTACAGACCATGCCGATAATTAAAATAATTATAAATATAGTTTTCTGGACATTGTTCCTTAGCTTTTTATTTTAAAAATATCTATATATGATTATATAAATAATATTACATATATATTATATAATATTTGTGAAAGGTTTAAATATTTGTGAAAGGCGTTGGCACACAGCACAAGAAAAGTGATGTTGGGACAGGTTTTGAAGGGTTAAAAGACCAAATAAAAGATGGTCTACTTAAAAAGTATGGTCTATATCAACAAAGCCTGATATAACTTATTCCTCTGTGCCATAGAACTAAATTCTTGCACCAGATCTATTAAAAACCATCAATGAGCCACACAGTTACGCTGGCTGACATGTTTCTGCATTATAATGAATCTGGGCACTGTAGTTCAGCTAAAGACAGCCCCACATACACCATGAAAGTCCTGTAGATACTTACAAAATGCACCCACAGCTGAAAATATTCCCCAACAAATACACTTTTTACTCCTGCATGAGTGATCTTTGTTAAAAAACTACAGTGCCCAGATTGGACATAGCTTTGTTTATTTTGAAGTTAGAACCATATACTGTGTCTTGTTCTAAAGATTAAGGTCTTTGGTGGAAACAAACAGGCTTGGGGATAATTGTCATAGAGTAGAGAAGTCAGACAGAATTGTGAAAGAGACACACATTGTTTTTTATGTTTCCATGGGATTTGTTGCAGCCAGATATCTATTTGGGCTACACGGGCTTTATTCTTTGATCCTGTTTCCTCTTTTTCTATATCACATACACTGCAGGTAAGACAAGGCTGTCCTGAAACATATGTTGATCCTACATGCAGGTGAGCTGGAAACCACAATACACCACAGTGGAGGGATCATCATATACTATACTGTACATCCTCTGAGCCGCTGCTGTCATAGCTTCAAATCCTAAACTTCAAGGTGTTTTCTATTTTTCTGTGGGAGGGAAACATCTGGTAGTGTATCTTTCCCCTCTGGAAGATATGATATTTTTTGGGTTTTTTTTCTGATGTGGAAAAAAATTCTCAGTTGGAAATTCACAGGCAGGAAGGGAAAAAGGGACTTCTTCCTCCTGACTTAAAACATGCTTCCATGATGGGCAGCTGTGTCCATCAGGAGCCAAACTATCAGATGCGACCAGTGAGATTAAACTTGTAGATGTTGCACTCTGTCTCTGGTCATTTCCCTCTTTGATAACAACTTTTTTAAGCACAATATTTACAAATACATATTTTTCACTCATTCATTGCTTACTATATGCCATATGTGTGGGATTTAGGCTGAACAGCAAAACAAATAAGCACTTGATATGTGGTTGTGATAAAATTTGTATGTGATACGACACTGCACAAATGCCCATGATTTGTGCTGTTTACAATATTCCAATTAGATGGGGGGCATTTTAAGACCCCAAAATAGTAGAACGTTTAGAGGAGGAGTAAAAAAAAAAAAAAAAAAGAAATTCTCTGAGAAACAGTGGCATATGTGGGTCTAAACCTCCATCTTCAGTCTGCAGGAGCACAGTCAGCTCATGACAAATGTTAAAGAATTGTGTTACACATGCCTCGAGTCAAATGCAATAACATAGTGCTGTGACAACTTCGCCATGTTTTTAGCCATAACCCAGATTTCTAACAGTGTTTCACCAGACCACTGGAAACGGTTGTCCTGGTAGGGTAGAAAATAGTAGCGAAAGTGAGCAAGTAATGTTAGTGTGACAGCAATGCACCATGTGCAGAGTTGAAATAAAAAAGACAGGCCTGTGGACCCAACCACACAAAAAAATGTTATAGCCTACTAGACTCTTGCACATTTTCATCATCTTTCTGTGTAACATTAGAAATGTAAGTAACTAACTGGAAGACAAGGAAATTTGTAATGACGATCTGTTCACATCAGGCAAGTTGGTTAAGTTGTGTGTGGGGGGGTGTCCCTTTTTTGTTTTGTATGGATTACATCTAACATGAGTTTCAATTTTCTGACGATATCTGCTGCCTTCAGGTTTATCCAATCTTTAAATATAGTCACGTTTCTCTATTTTCAATTTGCGCAGAGTATGGATTTTTTTCTGCATTCAAATGGGGTCGTGTTTACTGCTCACAAGAAGAGTCAATATGAACACCTTGAAGTGGTATCCATAACCTCGCAAGTTTGTATTTTCTGGGAGCTCAGAGTTTCCGAGTTTGCTTTTACTGTGGACTGCGTAAATAATGAATGTAGCTACTGTGACGTCACCCACTGGTTTGTGGGCTGCTATTTTGAAGCCTTGAGTTCTGCAGTTTGTCTTCTTGGAGCAAAAAGTGACCACTTTTGGATGAGATGCTGGTGCTGCGGACGAGTGAGAGGTGGATCTGACTGGAAGCCGAGAACGTCATCAGCAGACAGGCTGTCACTCGAAGCACCCATCCTTAATTATGCCAAACTTTTGGCCTTATTAAAATGTACAGGGGAAGTTATTTAAAAATGCAGGTGTCAGGAATGTTAAAATGAGCTATAGAGACCAAGACCATTTTTTTGTACCAGGTTGTAAGCATGTTTAATTCTGCTGTAAAGTATTGTATTTTAACACAGGTATCTATAGGGATTGACTCTCTTTTGGAGCCAGCCTCAAGTGGCCATTTGATGAATCGCAGTTTTTGGCAATTCCATATTGGCTTTCTCTTACATCCTCAGAAGTTGCCGCTTTGTGTTCACAACTTCCCATATCTTAAACACAAGCTCACAAGTTCCATCTGAATGTAACACATCCCCTCTTGCTCTTCATCTGTATTTTGTGCATTATAATAGTCACATGATTGCGCACATGCTATATGAGAAACACAGTGGACATAAGCATGTAAGAGCACTTTATTTACGTCTGTAGAAATTTTTCATCAGGATGTTCTATGATCTTTTTTAGACACAATCAAGGTGCGTGAAAATAATCACACATAAAAGGGGGCAGATGATTTAAAACCAAAGGGAAAACTGCACAATAAGGTGGCAGTTTATGATACAAAAAGTACATATTTAACTATAATAAAACATTTACCAGCTTTGCTAGAAGCAGTTCTAAAACTAACATCCAAAATACAATAAACATTGGAGTAAAATACATGTTAGACATCAGCATCGATTTTATTGTCAGGCTTGGTTGAATCGGCTTTTTGTACAGATTCTACAACATGACTCAAACCTTTTTGTTCCTCAGCTAACAAGCACGTGGACGGGTGTTTTATTCTAATCAGTGCAGAGTGTTATATGGATGATGTTAACACTTTTTCATCAGGCATCAAATCTGCTTGCACTGAATCTGGAAACAGAATGTCCTGACATCTTGTTTCAGCAGCTCCTCATACTTTGGCTGTTTGCCACATGGATGGTCTCTCTATGGTAACAGAGAAGCTTTTGGAAGAGGTGATTTCCCTGCAATTCCACTCTAATTTTATAATCAGATTAGTTTGAAATGGGTTATGTTTTTACATGATGACGCTCCTACTACCATCATGTCTTGTTCCAAACTGAGGTCATTCTGATTTGGCTCCATGTTTGGGTGTTGCGGGCAGCTCTTTGCTCCTTTTTAACATCAGAAGTCACGATCCCAGCCAGAGAACTCCTCCTCGGCTTTAGTCTGATCTTGAGGGAAACGATCAAAGTTGATGTAGCAGGGGCCCTGAAAGAGGAAAAAACAACAGTTCATTGAAAATGGATGCATTTAATGCAATCATATGCAGTCCTGTCAAACTATGCCTTATTAACAACAGCCTGTTTCTTCAATATAAATAGAAACTTTAAAGTCAAAGGCCCCGAAAACCTGGTTCAAACTTTCACTATGAGTCATGGGGTCCTACACGAACACACATTATCTTTGACATTTCTGCCAAAGTTTGAGTAGTTTGGCTAAATATATTTCTGTAAACCATACTCACATAGTCCTAATAGAGCTCATTAGTTGAGATTCAAAGTGTTTTATTCCTAAAATTCTTAATAAATAATATCTAAGGATGTCTTTTTTTCCCCTAATGTAACTTTGATTGTTACACATTTTGCAAAGCACATTCACAGCACAGATGGCAGAAAACATGTTGGCAATGTGCCTTTCTGATAACCACATGAATGCTACATTTGCAGGTCATTATGTAGTGAATTCGTTTAAACTTTACGTGTCAATATTTTTAAAAAAATAACTCCACAAAATCCTTTCGGAGGCGAACAAGCTGTGTTCTTTGGTTCTTGTTTCCTCAAACCAAACAAAAGGTGTTAGTCACTTTTCACATAATAGTAAAATAAAACAAAAAAAAACTTGGTTTGACTTGCCTTGCGTATGAGCCGGACTGTGGGGGCGTCAAGCTGACCCACACGCAGTTTGTGCCAGTTCATACTGCTGAACCACCTGAAGGGAAGAGAAGAGGAAGACTGCAGGTCAAACACACTAAGAAAGAAAACAACAAAAAATGAGTCATCTCAAATTGAAGACCTCAGTCAGCAGTGAAGAAACTTCAACTAAGGACAGTGAGATAAGATAATAAAAAACAGGCCAGCTGGTGATAAATTCCTCTGCCTTTTCACTCAAGAATTATGAAGTATTGCACATATTTTACTATTTAACACCCATACATACGTAATGTTGCCATGGTTACCTGTGATGCCGGACATCTTTGATTCCGTTCTTGGTGTTTCCTAACCTCTGACCCGGCCGAGGTCTGCAAACAAAAACACAAGACATCGTTCAGACATTTACATCCATTTTAATTTTCATGAGATTCCACTTCACAATCATAAATATGTAAGTGCATAACATAATACAATGTATTACTTTGCAGATATGTTCTATAATCTATGCAATACACCGGGAGTAACTGTATCGTATACTCAAACCTCTTTGATCATCTCATATATATTGCGTTATCCAATTCTATCTCAAGAGAATGTTATTCATTTAGAACATGAAATGTATATTTGTCTCACCTGCACAGTTTGCTGATAATGGACTTGGCTGCCTCACTCATGTAGGGTGGATACTTGAGCACCCCGTCCAAAATCTTAGAATAAATCTTCTGTGGCTCTGAACTTGAAAAGGGAGGGCTGACAAGTTGCAAACAGAGAGGAGTGATGATGTTTTAACCTTCCAACATAAAAATGGCATAAAAATTGACCAGTCATTCACTGCTGGATGACTTGAACCTGTGACTGCGGACGCTGAACTCTGCAGATGTCTGTCATATTTCCCTGCTGCCATCTACTGGTTAACATTAAGACTTGACTTTCTTATGATTCATTCTCATTGCACCACATTTATGAGACTCTCCCGATACAGTTATTTTTCTTAAAAATGAAAAGCTTAGGCTATTGATTTATACGTAAACCATGAACACATTCACATCAGGTCAAGCGCTTTAGTGTTACCTTCCCACCAATAGCTCGTAGATCAGGACACCGAGGGACCAAAAGTCAACTGCAAAGTCGTGACCCTGGTTCTTGATGATCTCTGGGGCCATGTACTCAGGAGTACCCACAAAGGAGTAGGTTTTCTCTCCACGCACCAACTCCTTAGCAAAACCAAAGTCTACCTGCAGACAGACACACACACACACAAACATGCACACAGTCACAACTTCATACCAGAACCGAGGTGCAGCCTCTACATATGAAACACTAAAGAGTACAGAAATGGACACACAGTAGTGATAAGTGAAAATCAATTAGCAAATCTTCTTGAATGACTCTGTCTGTTATGTACCGGGTCGTCAGCCTATCGAACATCCAAGTGTTCATGAATCCCCAACTTTACACACTCGCTCTTACAAACGTAGTGCAACAACGGTGCCGAATGAACGAGCAAGAACCAATGAAATCAGACTCGAGTCAAGACCTCTGCAAGCTGAGGCCAATGGTGCTGATGCTACACAGGAGATTGTTGTATTTTGTAGTGTTTAAACAACAGGTTTATAAGAAAGAGCAAAGCAATAGATCAGGTGAGACATGAACTACAATACAGAACTAATTTTTAAAATTTTTCCGACAACACGTGAACGAGGAGCTACTCAGCAGGGAGCCACACAGCACGGCGTTATGTTTTCCCACTGTGTGAGAGGTAATTGTGACGTCTGCCACGTACCCCTCAAAGATTAACAGATCATTGGTCAGTGACATTATTGCAGCATCATATTGAGCTTAAATAGTTCACCTACATACAAGAGGGATGTTGAATCCATGCATGAAAATGAATATTTTATCTTAAATGTCACCTTTATCTTCATTAATTCAAACTTATACATGATGACTGGTAATGCATTCAAGAGAAGTTTTGTGGAGCCGGCAGCACGAACTGTCGAATGCGTATGTGCTGTAACTGAATGTGACAGAGAAACTGACACCATTTGGTTTGGTATATTTATATATATCAATTTTGAGCACTAATACTGTGAAAAGAAGCAGTCTGCGCATCACTAACACGTACAGATACATACTCACCAGTTTGACGTAGCCCTTGACGTCCAGCATCAGGTTCTCAGGCTTCAGGTCTCTGTACATGATGTTCTTCTTATGCAGGTAGGCATAGGCCTCCACCACACAGGCAGTGCAGAACACAGCGATGGACTCGTCAAAACGTCCTCTGAAAATCACAGACACATGAAAGGTTCAAATTAAGTGGCCAGTGTATTGACATTATATCAATCTCGTGATATGAGACTAGATGTTGTCTTCAGTTTTGGACATAATAATATCAAGTGTTGTTCCTGGTTTTAATAAAAGGCTGCACAACAGTAAAGTAATATGTTTCCCTGAACTTAACAGTGTTCTAACTTGTTTATTACTTGTCTTTACCCATATTGTCATTATACGCACATCACTAATAAAATATTTTGTGAAAGCACCTATAGTTGACCCTACCATATCGTTACAATATGGATAACTAAGTATGTGGTCAACTTGCTTTAATTTGCTCTCTTACAAATGTATTACCTTCCATATTTTTCTGTCCCTAATGTTTTTATGTCTGGGCACTAATAAGTTTTGAAGAACTAAAGATCATTTAATGTTTGTCACTATAGATTCCTGAATAAGCTATCTCTCTGTATCAGATGCTGATGTGTGATTTGAAGTGTCGATCTCAAGGTGTAAAAAAATAAAATAAAATGTCTCATAACATCTCACCCCTAATTGTATACTCAAACAAACAATAATCTAAAAATTATTAGGAATCAGTCCACGATTCCTCACACTTCTTTGAGTTTGGTCCAGATCTCTCCTCCAACACAGAACTCCATGATCATGTAGATGTATCGTGTGTCTTTGAAAGCTGCATGAAGCCTACAGAGAGAAAATAGAAAAGCAAGATTAAAGACTAGCACCTTCAAATTCTCTTTACATCAGTGTGTCTGTGTGTGCGTGTGTGTGTGTGTGTGTGTTAGTCTCAGATACCTGACGATGAAGTCACACTGGATGGCTTTAAGGATCTTCTTCTCAAACAACATGTGCTCCTCCTGTCTCTTGGCAACAATGTGCTTCTTGCTGACTCGCTTCATGGCGTAATATTTCCCATGATTCACTGTGGTCATCTTAAAATGACAACAAAACAATAAATGTCACAGAATGTTGGTGCTCAAAGTCCTGGGTTTGTACACATATATCATGGTTATTTCTTTAATCACAAAACAATATGGGTTTTTGTGACAAACTGGATGTCAGTGTTGGGGGCAGAGATATTCTTTACTGGATGAGATAAACCCCAGACAGCCACATCTCAACTGGTAAAGAGGAAGTTTTGTTAAAACTTTAAAAGTAAAAGATACATTTTTATGATTTTTTTTCCTGAATATGGTATTAATACCTTTAAATGTCGACTTTAGGGACTGCATAACATCGACATTTATGCAGTCACTAAAACAGTGCCAACAATCCCAATATGGTTTTGCATACGAGAACTAATGCATTTTACATCCCAGCAAATACTAAAACAGTGCTCATACAAAGACAAAAACACAAATACACTCACCAGCTCAACACGACCAAACCCTCCGACTCCAAGCGTGACAGGATCCCCCTGAAAGCGACCCTCCTGATACAATACGGGAACCAGGTCCCTAAACCTCAGGGTGGAGCTGGGACTTAAAGGAGACAACAAACTTTTAACTAATGCTAATTTATTGAGAGGGAACCATTTAAGGGGTTCATGATGATTGTGCAACGTCTCACAGCCTGCATCAACTCTTTTTATCTTCAACTCACCTCGACTTTTCTGGAGCTTCTGCCTCCTGCAGCACTTTGGAGCTGCAAGTAAAAACCAAATGAATCAGGACAGTCTACACACATCACACTATTCTCACCAAGAAGATGGGAAAAATGTGTAATGATGTAACAAGGTGTTGTGCTGTACGTACTCGTCAAACAGCTCCAGGTGTTCTATGGGTATCGTCTCTTCAAACACCCTGAAGAAAAGACATTGTTGGACAAACTGTGTCAATCAGCAAAGTACAAAAAGGAAACACAAACAAGGCAACAGAGACAGAGGACAAATACACTGGAGGACTTTTTCAAGGATCTTTCTCTCCGAGAGAAAAAGTGTGACTGAACAGGAATATCTTTCTCAGAATTTATCGAGTCAGACTCACTCCTTGTCAATGGAGAAACAGGTAACAGGGCCGTCAGCACTGCAGGTGGCAGTTCTCAAGACTTCCCTGTAAGAGTAAAAAAAACTGTCAACCTGAGAAAACAGTATGTCATTACTATACATATACATTTGTCAACACCCAGTGTGAAAAACTTGAACTCCGTGTTTTATAAATGTTTTAAAAAACTTGTCATCTGCATCAGTGACATTTTACACTTCTTATTGGGTTACTGTCACCATCTAAATGAATTAACTGTGGAATATTAATGTGCAGGCTTTTCCTGCACATTAATATAATCAGCCCAGTCACCAGAAAAAATGTTGGCATTGTACGTTTCTGCAAGCCACGGATGTGTTGCATTTGAGCGTTTCACATGTATTATATCAGTGTTCCCAAAGTGATGTAGTATATGAGCTGAATTTGTTACTGGGGCACAGGGGTTCAGTAGTAATTAAATAGGAATTTAGCTATCGGATTGGATCAAATCTTAAAAATGGGTTGCTCAAAAGAAAAAAAAAAGATCATGCAATCCTCTCTTGGTATCTAGATCAAACTTACAATTTCAACTCAAAATTTTTCGGGGAGGCAAAGCAAAATATTGCATCCTATTACTGACATAACTAAAACAGCATTGTATTATCTTAAGACCCTAGAGACCCCAAAGAAAAACATATTATTATGATATATTGTTTCATTGTATGAAGCACTTTGTGAAATAGTTTTGTTTGTATGAACAGTGCTATACAAATAAAGTGTTACTGATTGAATTAAAACTGTTTGTGTGTTTTTTGAGTAATCACTGCATCTTCAAGCGGCTTTAAAGCCACCTGACATGTTTTTCAACAACTGGTTCCTGAGTTTCCTGCCAGAATAAAGAAGCAGTCCCTCAATATTTGGTATTCCTCTGTTTTTCAGTTCATTTTAGCAGGATGTCACATTTCTCCTGAGTTGACTGGAGGATTATTCAGATCACCTGTTGCACAGTGTGTGATCACTGACTCCTAATTAGGAACTGAGAGCAGCTTGGTGCAATGACACCCTTTTTGAGGGCTTAAGAGAGGTGAGGAAACACACACTCAGGACATTCTGATCTCTCCTTAATCGAATGTAGATCTCATGTAGGCAGACACTGTCAGCCAGAAACTTTGCTCTCTACAGGCCCTTTGCGACTTCAGTTCTGGCTTTTGCTGTTTTAGGGAGGGGGTTGTGTAGTTTAAATCTTCAGTGAGAGGAATATTAAAGAACCTCTTAACTTGAGGTCACCTGCAGTGGGGCTGTTCTTAGTGTTTTCATGCGAGAATTCTGCTTGCAAAACAATAACCCAACACCCACAGGATATATAGCAATTTTAGTTTTTTTTTTTAGTTTTTTTCCACTGAATCCCAATATAACCCCTGACCTCCATGTATAAAGACATTTCGTAATTATTAAAAACAATTGTTCATCACTGAATTGACATTTGTTTATCATCGAAGAGGCATTTGTTTATCATTAAGGAGGTATTTTCCATTGTTTCAAGGGAATATATAATTTTTTTATGTGGTTAGGAACATTTATTCTGGTGATTGGATTTTGTATGTGGGTACAGAAAAGTAACTTTTTCAAAAGTAAGGAAGGATTACATGTTCATTTATTAATTGATATTTTTGCTGCACAAATCTGCAGCTCAACCAATAAAGCTGCTGTCCTATGCTCACAATTTAGAGGCAGAGAATAATTTCAATTCTATTTTTATTAAAAAATCAAAAGCCAATATTATCATTACATAATCATGCCAATGAGTCTGTTTGTTCTTGATGCTGTTTTGCAGACCCACAACAACCAGCTACCAGTTTTGCCACAAAAGATTTTAACAGTTAAACAACTTGGCTGATTTGCACATCAACAGCACAGAGTAATTAAGGAGAACTTTTGGGGTTCTGCTTCATTTATTGCAGTGATTTAATTTGTTTTGGTGACTGCAAAATATGTTCATATTTAAAAGATACTCGACAGGTTGTATAACCATAATGCCAGAATTGTCAGCAGCCAAAAAAACGTGCACAGTGCAGTAGATGTTGTACAAGACTCCAACAAAATGCCCCGAGGTACGTGTTGTGTTGCCATGGTTACCGTATGAGGGCCTGTTCCCCGAAATGCTCCCCTTTTCCCATCCTTCGAATCTGCTTCTGATGCCCATTCACGTTCTTAGTCACCAGGACCTGAGGGGGAAACACACAGGAGCAGGAGGAGGAGAGAAGGAATGAGTGATTATGTGTATAGTACGCTGAAATATTTAAATATGCGCATAAAAATATGATACCATGAAAGTACCTCGCCTTTCAGGATGATGTAGAATGTGTTTCCTTCTGCTCCCTCTCGAACTATAACGTCTTTGTCCTGGTACTTTACCTGAAGAGGACAAGACAACAAGGGTTAGAACAAAAAGGGAATTTCTATATGAATTTTTGGAAAATAAAGCCAAAAATATTACACCAAAAGCTTTGAAATGCCTTTTCTCCACGCTACTTAGATTTTTTTAAAAATTCAGTGTTCAGGAATTCAAAGAAGCATCCTTGTATTTAAGGTCTATTTGTTTGCTCATCAAAACTGGATCTCTTGTCTGTTTTTACAAGTAACCGTCTCTTGTAAAACTTAAAGTTCACAGAGGAAAGTACACACCTCCTCCATTGAATCAATGATTTTGGACAACTGGACATCATTTAGGTCCTTTAGAGTACGAGACCTGTGACAGAATATAGAAAATACAGCAGCAGAGTTAGAAACAGTTGTTATTTGATCCATTAATCTGAAAAAGCACTGATACAGCAGTGTGACATGAAAGGGAAACCACCAAATCAAACAGGATATTATAATATTGTCTACTCGCTGCAGATTTTATAAACTCACGTCTTAAGGAAGCCCATGAGTTGCTCTCGTTTCTTCTTGGACTTATTGGCTATGATTGTCCTGTAAGTCTGTCGCTCCATGCACCACAGACGCACTGCTGTCTTTGCTGCAATGTAAGTGAAAGTGATGAAAGTTAATATCATGACTGTAAAATCTGGCTTCAGTATGAGCAGCCATAATGGACTGAAATCACACAAATACACTAATGGAAATCTCAGAACCAGGGCCGTGCCTGACCTCACTGATGCCCTTACCAAAAACTGAATTTGGGGCGTTTAAAGTATGAGTGTCTGTATGTGGCTCTTCATACAAGCGCTAGAGATATAATTTAATGGTAACACGTTTTTTGTTTTTTTTTTTAAAAAAAGCTATTTAAACCTAATCATCAGTATAAATGTTGGCATTGTACATTTTTTCAAACCACAGATATGTTACATGCGGTTAAGTTTTGGGAAAAAAACATTTGGCTAGGGTTAGGAAGACTCTCATTAAAATACTCAATTTTGGTGCCACAAATACAACTGAAAATGTCCCAGACTCTCAATAACTTTTTTCTTGCTTTTGTCGCTACAAATTGACTGTAGTGGACATGACTATCATAGATTGTAATGGAAGAGGGAAGTGCTGTTTGGCTCTGGCTGGTCCAACAGGTGTTGTTTGGTGAGTACAAAAAGTACAAAAGTACAAAAATCAAGATCCAGGAGGTCTTAAATGTTCTTCCAGGAGTCATTACAGGGCCTGACCTTTGACTGTCGCTGTCCGTTTACAGTTGTACAGGATAGCCAGCTCCCCAAACACATCACCAGTGGTTATGCTGCGAAGGTTTCTGCCTGCCTGCGTGACAAGAAGCTCACCAGCTAAAAGGTGGAAGGAAAATAAAGTTTCTTTATAGAGAAATATGTAGAAATTCTGAGCAAGGGTATTTCATATGAAAACAAAAAGCCTTAGAACATACAAACAAACACACATACACACACACACACTCGGGCTTGTCCCCACCTGCTACTATGTACATGCTGTCCCCCTCAGAGCCTTCCTTAATGACTTCATCCCCCTGTTTGAAGCTAAACACAGCCAAGAGATCCACCATCATGGCTGTTTGCTCTTCATCGAGGCGGCTCAGGAAGTCATTCTTCTGGATGGCTTTGACGATCAGATTTGTCTCGCTGATGATCGGAGCAGATTTAAGTCACCATCAGCTGTGTTCATTGAAATCTCAGAGAGCTCTCACAAAATATGTGGACTCATAATACACTGTTTAGTTGTTTGCCGTGCGCAGGATAGGCAAATACATTGCATTTTCCATTTCCATACAGAAATACGGTATTCTTCATGAATTCAATTCAATTCGACATAAATTGGGATGGGTAATTGATATACAAATGCTCATTTTGTGGGTGTAGTGTTCCTTCATAGGGGATACACTGTTTTGAGCGGTACTGATTACCAACCTGGCAGTTTTCTTGACCCTCATGCGTTTAATCTCCAGGTTCTCTGGGATTGGCTCAGGGGCAATGACGGCTGCGCGGCTCTTCCGGACCTCTGGTTCACTCTCATTACCGCTCTGAGAGTGAAAGTCTGAGACAGACAAACAGGAGCAAAAAGGGAGGGTTAACTACTGTAAATGACCTCAGCTTAATGTTGAATCAAAGGTCAACTTGATCGTGTGTGTGTGTGTCGGGTGTCCATGATGGGCTCTTACCCAGATCATGATATTGACTGTGCAGCTCCTGCAAAAGTTTTTCTTTCTCCTGCAGTCGTTTTTCTATGAAGAGAAAAGCAGAGCAACAAATTCAGTGTAAAAAACATCGTAAGTATCATGTTGCAAGAGTGCATGAGCAAAATGTTTGTAACAAGCATTTTTTATGACGATCCCTAAAATTTGGTATTGCAAAAAAATGTAACCAAAATGTGCACTGAACAGGACGTTTTACGGTTGATAAATTTATCAGCGCTCTCTGGTGTTGTGAAATATCCTTAAATATACTGCATGTTTGGCATGTTTGGGCTGTCTCATTAATTAAGAGCCCTTAAAAAAATGGATAGCTCAAATTTTATTTTATTTTTATTTTAAATGTGATTGGATGCGAGCAGCAGTATAATAACTGTGTACAACAGCAACGATTTCTACTTCTTGAGTATCACTCTGCATGTGAAGGGGGGAAAAGTTAGCCTAACAAACTCATCTAGGAACAGCACTCAGCTTTGAAGCCAATTTTCATAGTGGCCAAAAGTGGAACTACCAATGGCACCACTACGCTACGATGCCATTGGGCCAAAAAATACTTTTTCCATAGACTTACATTGTGAAAGAGATGTCTGGAAATCAGTGGATACATACTTTTGAGCATGAAAATAAACTTGCGAAATGGCTCATTTTACTATCGGGATTTGATCCATTTGGTCCAATAACATCAAGAAAGTCTGGAAGATCGACAAGAATAAAGCATTTTATCTCTAGTATCAGCGCGCTAAACCGGAAGTTGGCACTCAACCGGCTGAAGTTAGCCACTCAGCTGTTGTAAGTCTCTGGTGCACATGCTCCTTAGGCCCTATAATCCCGAAAGATCTGGGTAGTTTCATACCACTGAAATACAGCATTTTAGGCCTTCATGTGCCACTGAGCAGCTTTCACTGGAATTAATGGGGCTGTGCTTCAAATGCTGTATCATGAACAAACTAGTAAGCTAGTTATCAAACTGGAAACATGTAAAGTCAACTTTGAGCGGCGCGATCGCCTAACTATGGAGGACTGGATAAGGCAGTGCACATTTCTGAGGAAAAAATCAATTGTCTGCATTTGAATTCCTACAGCTGTAAACGGGCCTGCCATCCGCTTCCCTCCTGGCAAAATAGTCTACTAGTGAGGAGTGAGGCGGAGGGACAGCAGGGTGATTAAATAAGGACATTGCATACTGACTGCCTTGCACTATCTGCAGGCAGTCAGGAGAGCTTTTTTGTAGGAAGAATGCTTTATTTATGCTTTTAAAACTGTTTAAATGTGTGTCTAATTTTAATATCGCTAGTGTTAACCATTTAGAAAAGCAGTAGCTCACTCTAACTCTTGCTTTAATATACACCATATATATGCATCATTATTGCAGATTTGTTGTATTGTACAAGTATGTGTTAAAGAGTAACTGTACTTGGTCGCGCAAGGCAAAATTTGCTTCACTTTCTACCTAAACACACCTTCATCCTGCTTACACTGCCAGTTATAGGTGACTTTATCCTGATTATAGTCTACTCAGTTTACTGTGCAGAAGTTATGTGGCGTTGCATCACAGCTGGATGTTATCCCAACCCAGTTGGACTACACCCAGCTGTGATGTTGAGCGTGGTCTCATGTAAGGTTACTCTTTAATGTTATATAATTATGATTGTAGACTACTCACCCAGGTCTTTATTTTGCCTCTGCAGCTCCTGGTTGATCATACATTGCTTTTCCAGCTGCTGCTTCAGCTCCTCTATTTGCTTCTCCATGACTACAGAGAGAAAAAAAAACAATGCAAAAAAAAATAAAAATACCTGGCAGGAATTGATCAACTGCAGCACAATCAATGGTAGACAGGTAAATTTAAATTTTGCATCTGAACATAGATGTAAAATAGAGCAGCAAACATGCCGATATGTCATACAAGACCCCAGATATCACATTTCAAATGTATGTGGCAATACTGATGCCTTTTTCACAAAGCACTGAACTCCGCTGGGTGCACACAGCAAGAGCCACGCTGAATAATACAGCTTATGATGGACAGTCAACAGGGTGCTCTCTGAATGCTGTCACACTCTGTCAGCTTGTGCTAAACATCCATAACTGTATCTGCGACTGACAACAGCACAGAGCCTGTCAAAATAACAATACAAACCCTTCATTATTAGCTCCCTTACTGCAGACTGTGTGCTTACAGGCATTTTATGTACTCTCTCTGCCTGTGCACTTCTACAATAATGTGTGACGTTAATAAGCTCTGCTGTCTTATTAAAGTTTGAGAGCGGAGCAACAACTGTAAGCGCATGCAAACAAATTAAGTGACACAGATTCATTATGCCGTGAGAGAGGTTAACCACGCAACAGATCGAATATCTTTTTTTGTTATGCAGATGATCTGTTTACAAAAGCTGATAACAAAGCTCCCCGAGCATTTTCATTTTGCTGTTACTGGAAGGTGTTTATGCCCCTATTGACAGACCAAATATGCATTGCAAACACAAGTTTAACTGACCAATATCCTAAACACACTTACACTTCAGTAAAGCCAGAGGTGGACGAGCTGTTTGCCTCACTGCAACGTAGTACCTATAATATATTCAAGCATGCATGAGGTCAAACCAAACATGGCCTTATCATCTTGTTGTGGCGGTGACTTAAGTTCAATTGACTGCGGTGTCGTTCGTTTGTAACCTAACATTAGCATTTTACTCCTGGTGATTGCGTTAAAGGCGTTAAAAATCATATAAGTGGCAATTATTTGTGAAGATTGTCTTGATGAACAAAACATCCATTAGAGGTAGTATCCACAAAAGTGTTTTTTTTTTGAGACTAGTGTATTTTTTATTTTCTTGTAATGAATGCTGTATATTCACGCTATGCTACAAAAACCAGCAGCACCTATTCTGCGCTAGGTGCTCTTTTGTGCTGCACGTTTGGCGTTCTTTATCTGGTCGCAGAGAGGTGAAAAAATGTTTACCTCGTCAGTGTCACTTTTTCACCAACTGCAGTTACGGGAGCTGAAAAATTAAAACCAACACAGAAGTGCAAAAAACTGTAGTTCTTTGAAAGGCCACTTGAGGCTAAGGTTGAAACAGGTTGATCCTGCCCCTCGCTCCTCCATCACTCCAAACTCTTGTACAAATATGGTCACTTCTTGCTCACAAAAAAAACAAAAACAAGATGGTGACAGCAGTAATGACAAACTCGAAGCTTCAAAACGAGAGTTCACAAACCAATCAGTAATGTCACAGTAGCTACATCCATTCTTTTTACAGGCTATGCTTTAAGCCAAAGTTGAAATCTTTTTAAACTCTTGGTAACCAGAAACATCAGGCTTCTAGCATTTGTACTATAGTGTAAATACTCCCACCTCAAATTGCAAAGCACATTTTAAAATACGCAACGTTTCAGTTGAGCAACCCCTCATGTCGCTACATAATTTAGCCCTGGAACTGTAATCATGGAAATAAATAACATTTTGCTAAAAAAAAAAAAAGTGTCTGTAAATGCATGGAGTAGAATTTGGCCTATTTGTAAGTGCTAATCAATAAACAATCACTATTTTCAGTTATTGTTGCTAAATTACCTGCAGTTAATTAGCCACACATTCACTTTACACTTTCCACAGCCTCACTGTGCTCATCACGTGACCCCCAGTTACGGCTGCCTCACCCTGAACATTGGACAGCTCTGAGATTAGACATGATGTTAAAGTGAATCATAAAGTCACTGAGCAACAAACTGTGAGAGGAAAATATAAAATGGCTCCTGTTCCACTATTAAAGACTGAAGGCGATACTGACAAGGAGTTGGTAAAGAACTTTGGGCCCTTAGAAACATCCTCACAGCAGCCAGATTGGATACTTTTCCCATTACACTAAAGATTCTCTATTAACAACAATGTGATAATCCAGTCACATTGTTGGTAATAACACAAGGCAGCTGCAGTGCTAATAGGCCTGTTTTACAGGAAGGACAAGGCTTGATGGTCATTAAAATTTTACAGGGAACACAATGGCAATAAAAAAAGAAAATGTAACTATGTGCTAGAAAGTCAAATTTGCCTTGAGGAGATATATTAACCTGTCACACACACACACACACACACACACACACACACACACACACAGAGCTGTGGACAAACACGATTTGTTAGCTTTCTAGGAACTTTCAGCAATAATCACAACAACTGCGGTGGATTGTCATGATAACCTTTACTGCCTGCTGGTCAACATTTAATGAAGCAAAACCAGTCTCAGTTTAGCTTTTTAAGCCCCGGGGCAACTGAAAACACTGATCCCATGAAAAGCTGCATGCTGCTGTTTGTGTGTTGGCTGTTTTATTCTTTTATTTACTGTGGTGAAGGAAATACTCAGATCCTTTACATTAAGAGAAAAGAAAATACCACTGTTTTAAATATACATGAATTTAAGACGTTTACTTGTAAACATCTCTTTTCTCTGGAAATTCAACAACAGTTTTCTTCTGAAACCAGAAAAGGGCTTTATATAACATTACTGTGCAGGGAAAATGAGGTCAACATCGAAATGATTGATTGTAAACCCGAGGAAACATCTAACTTGTTAATGTAACAGCAAGCAGTCACATGAGAAAAGTAATAAAATGTAAAAAGTTACACTACTTGTCATTCAGATGTACTCTATTACATATAAAAAGTAACATTCTAGTGTAGCCAATTTTAGATACTTTGTTTACCATGGGGTGGATTAGAAGGACAGTATAACATTATATCATGTAGGCGTAGCATCATATATTATATAAAATTAGCTGAACTGTTGTGGAGTATTACGTAGCATAAGATGGAAATACTCAAGTGAACTACAAGTATGTCAGAATTTGGTAATGTACTCAGTGACATCCCACCACTATTTATTTGGTGATGCAATTGCTGCTAAATACTGAGATATTATGTTTTTTTCTGTAAGGCTAATAATAATGACAACAATAACGACAACAACGACAATAACGATGACAATGATGATTAGAATAAATGTATTTATACAGCACTTTTCTAAACAGATATAACAAAGTGCTTCAGAAGACAATAAAAAAATATAAATGAAGCAGAACAAAAACAATATCAGACACTACTAAACAGAACATATCAATAACATTAAAATATTAAAATAGCGTGGTAAAACAGGGTGTTAGAACATATGAATTCATAAATGTGTAATGTAAATATATACATGCATAAACCAAGCCCAAAGCCCCTACAGGAGAAATGATTCCAGACACACATACAAACATAATGCAAATATCAACACAGACAACCGTCAGCAACTAGTCACCACCCAGGTCAACCCTTGAAAGCCAATTCATAGAGGCTGGTTTTTAATTTTTTTTGGAGAAAGTCACAGACTCAGCTGAATGTAAGTGAGGAGGGAGATTTTTCCAAAGTCTGGGTGTAAGGACAGGTTGGTTAAGTTTGACGTATATAGATTTTAACGATCAGCCGACGACATTCACATAAGCAACGTTTTATGCAGTAAATGATTCTGAGAGAGAACGGGAAATTAGCAGACACAACAAAAAAGGGTAAGGTTGTATTTCTGTCTCGTTGGCAGCTGCACAGGAAGAACATGATGCTGGACTAATCACCATTATACTGATGCAGACTGTATACTCCTTACTGTCTCATTACTAATTCATGGCCAAATGTAACTACAGCTGAATGCTCATAAGATGCTCTGAAATAAAAAACCTGGAGAGAGCAGATGTCAAGCCTGGTGGTGTGTTTAAGACGGACTCTTTAACTGCATTTTACAGCATTCTTGAACATGCAGATCATCATGTTTCCACTTAACTGAACTGTGATGGCAAAAAAAGGTGTGTTTGACTGTTTATGAGCCTGTGAAGGTAAGAAACTGTATTTTAAAGATATTAAGACACAATGATATAATTTGTCAGCACTCACCTGCAGGCTATATGTGGATCAGGAGGGAAGATGAATATCTATCCAGCCTATAAAGGCCGCATGGACCATATAGGAGCCAAATAATCACCCGGAACTGACAAGATCCACTTTCAGCTGTAGAAAAGTAATCGCTTTGTCAATTTCTGCAGACCTGCTTGACTCCAGACACACCTGAGCACATACAAACATGCAGTCTGCAGCCTCTCTATCATTACTTCTTCTTCTTCTACTGCCGCTGCACACTTTCTCAGCTTACATTGCCATGTCTGCTCTCCAGCTTTTACTATTTTTACTTCTCTATGTCTCTCTCACTCTCTCTTTCTCACTCCCAATGTCTATCTGTCAATCTCAGCAGCTCTGGTGTTGAATCATTAACGATAACCTGAGGCTCCTCCCACCAGGTAGATGAATACAGGCAGCAGAAGGAGAGACAGCAAAAGTTGGGGTGTACAAATCATACTCAGCTGCTAAAATTCATTTCTTTGTGTCATTTTATTGCATTTTACTGTTGTCTCTCAAAATGTATTTGCATATAGTGATGGGTTTTGCTTAAAAAAGATAACTGCAGCATTGGTTTGTGATTTCAGTGACATTAAGCAGTGATTTATTATTTCCTGCTGACATAAAGGACAGATACCTGCATGTAGGCATGAGCAAACAGTGAGAAAGTCATTGTAAAAGACGGTAGAAGGGGAAGTGAATTAAGACACTTTCTTCCACCTTCCTGTAAACCAATAAAAAAACACCCTGATTTTCAGACACTCTTTACAATAATATAACAACCTTTCCACTGAGAGCCCAAAGTATCCAAGCTGAGGGCAACAAGGACAACTCTTAATTATCTGTCGGAGTTCAAAAGTGCCTACTTCATTAGGTTCCTGTTTTTCCACAGAGTAAATGCCACTGGATATTTTCCAGGCTGCAGCGTCATTAAATGAATCTAAATGAGGCTGAAGGGTTAGCATTGTGACAGAGGGCGTAGGCCTTTATTGTTCGCAGTTAATTATTGATACTCTGTCTGGTTAATGAACGACATTAACGACCCCGGGATCAGAGATAAAAAGGGTCGGATTGCAGCTGTGGAAGCTGAGGGGACGCGGTGACAGGCAGTGCATGTTATGACATTTTTCCATTAACATGGTGATAGGTGTTAATTTAAAAAAACAGCTGAGGCCGAGAGGATAAAACAAATACACCTGTCCGGAAAGGATCCACCTCCATCAGGAGTTATTACTTTGGTCAATTAGAGGCTGTATCTGCTGCCTTCCTCTTTTTGTTTCTTTCTTTGTACAGCAGCAACGATGTGTGCATCCTAAACACATGCACAATCAACATTCAGTACTGTCTCTGAGAATAAAACTGCTCTGCTTTAAATGGAAACCCCCTGACTACTTCTCCTTCCTTACTCACATTAATTAAGTCAAGGCCAGTGTTTACGTGTTGCTGTAGCTACTGATGAGAATGAGTTATCTTCAGTTTACATTTATTTTCTAGCATAGATTTATGAGATTACAAAGGGTACACATCCCCCTCAAAATTAGGAAAATCAGTAGAAAACAGTAGTAGATATAAAGTAGCAAAGGACTTTTGTTTTGACAAAATTAAAGACATCTATTGCCATATGCAAAGACACAAATTGTTTCATAAATATAATTCAATTAAATATCATATATGTCAATTAATATAATTTAATATTCAATTGAATAATAATATAAATATATAATATGATTATTTTGATTATATATATTTAAATCAACATTATTATTGATTTAAATTGACTTTGTTGTTGTTGTTATTAGTATTATTATTAAATATGAATGGCTCACATGGAATCAGAGAGACAGTAAACGGCAACCAGGTATTTACTGAGTATTTTATGTTGTAGAACAAAACGTTAAATTCTCTTCAGCTTTTGTTAACCAGACATTATTTCAGTCTTCTAACCAGGTCCAGGTCCTGAAACGCTAACTCATATTCGCTAACTCATTCTTGGGGAACTCTATTGCTATTCAAAGTTAAAATATTTTAACTATTTGGCATCTTCCAGAGGGAGTTGACATCCGGATGTTATGTAGCTCCCAAACAAAAGGCAAAAACATGGGGATATGAGCAATTACTTGACTTGACATTACTAGGAAATTACATCAAATAAAAAAGTTTTTTTTAACATTTTTTATTCCATTCTTTGCAAACAATACCGTAGCACCATTGCAACATATTGTCATGCCTATTTCATTTTATCATCCTGCCCTCTGAGTGCCTTTTCATGCCATCCAGATGGTGTTTTCCATCTGCAGTCAACCATCCGCCTGATCCCATGTTGACGCAGCGTAAGTGTTTAGTACTCAAATTTTGTGGCAGAAGACCCCAACACCACTGTTTCCTATGTGTCCCCCATGTTGAAACCAAACCTACGCACTTGACTTTGGTAAACTCAGCATGTCAATAAATCACAAACCGGGATCAGAATTTGTATTATTGTCCTTCTTTAATTCAAGTGTAATTCAATGACCAAATACATAGTTCATAATGCCCAACATTCTTTCAAGTGAATATGCAACTGATATTGCAAACAAAGTGATTGTGGTCACAGCTCGTACAGACTGAAAAGAATGTTTCCTTAAAAAATACACAGCAATTAAAGGCAAGAAAAGAGCTGATGAGCAAATGGACGCAAGAAGACAGCAATTAGCAACAATGTTTTTAGAACCACAGGTTACATTTCAAAACATTTCCCCTTCAAGTAAAACAACTGTATCTTCATGTAAAAATGACATAAATCATAAACTGATAACACCTTTGTACTGGCATTACAGAATTGTGTGTTTGAATCTTCAGTGCACTATTGGTGATACACACAGGATAAAAACCTTCGACGTAGTCTTTACTGATTTTAAAAGTCAGTCTGTACATACTGTTCTGGTCCTTGTAAAACAAAAAAGTCAATGATTTAAGGTTAACTTTGGTATTTTTTGACATGAACTTTATTTTTCCATGGTTTTTGTTTATAAAGTACCAATAGAGACAACAATTTTTATAGAATCGGTACACTATTGAGCGAGAGCACTGCAGCCATGAAACATGCTGTACTGTAACCACTGTGGGCATATGTGCCCACCGTCAGTTGAAGTCCACTAAAAGTGCTTGCGCTCACCAGATGTCATTTAAATATACAGTAAGTTTATCTTTGTAAAATACACTTTGTTTTCCCAAAGTCAACAGAACCAAAATAAAACTCATGAGAAAACATTTCTGGTCGTCTTCACTTGGTTAAAATAAACCCTTATTTCACTCAGTTATATGTGAACATATACTACCTCTATACATGCGAAAATGGTTGTTTAAGTAAATGTCTGTTGGGTTTGGCGACAGCGATTTCAGGGGCTGTTTCTGGTTTAACAAGAAGGATGTTACTATTTAACCAAAAGCTCAATCTCTGTAGGGATCCTTTCCATAATGTTGCCCCTTATAATAGCAATATGAGCCTGTCAGTGGCAAAAACAAGCACTTTTAGTTGACGTACATTGACAGTGCACACATACCCCAAGTGGTTATACTGTAGCCTGTGTCACGGCTGGTGGCTGCAGCCTTCTCACAAAAACTGGATCACTTTCAAACATTGTTGTTCCCAATAGTCACTTAGATGCAAAAACATGGAAAAAAAGGGTCCAGGGTGAAAAATACTGAAGTTATCCTTTAAATTAAAAACAAATGACCTCCTTCAACTACAAACTACACATCAAATCATCATGATGTGGACTGAAAGCCACAATACAAACATGACAGACATTCTTCTATCGCTCATTCCTCAAACAATGTGTGCCAGTGACAAACAAAAGGCAGATTTATGACACACAAATTCAAAACCACTCGCTATTAAATTATTGAAAGCAGGTACAAATACCTTAATTACTTTTTACAGTGTCAGCTCATTCACATCTGATAAACCACATCATTTACATTGCAACCAAGCACACAGCAAAAGCATTTACAAGCATCTAATACTTTGTACATTTAACTGATTTTCAGGGTTTTTTTTGTTGTTTTGAAATCCAAAACTCTGATGATAAACCTCCGAAATTCCACAAGTCTTTTCTTCATGATTAATATGTTTACTCCTGCTGTGTGGATGTTTCAGGTTGAGACTGACAGTTCTAACAACTGAGCTATTAGAAAGATTACCTCAGAGTATGGTATGCATTGAGAAATTGTATGTAAAATATGCATGCAAGGCTAAAACGTGAGAACGTACAATCCATTTAAGGAATGTTGCACACTTCAGGAAAACAAGTGTTGCAAAACCAAAGCAGCTTATGAGGCAAAACAAACTGTACAATATGCATTTCTGTTCTAAATTTCACATTCACTTCTATTTAAATAAAATCTTCAGAATTAACCCAAGCACTCATTTTCTAAAAGGAATTATTGTGCAATTTGTTTTTTAACACACTATAGTGCTCCATGTAAAGCTGGGACGGCATGTGAGAGAAACTATGTGACTAAAAGCAATTTACAGCCTATCAACTTTTTTTGTAAAAATGAATGTATTATCTTTTTTGTCTTGGTTCACTATTCTGCATTAGCTTGTCATCTAGCTGCAAGTTTTACTGAATATTTATCAGATGAGTTTGTTACTTTTTTCACTTCATTGATTGCTCATTAAAAGAGAACCTGAGACGATGAGGAGGTAGATTAGCATAGTTGCAATGAGGTCTTATGATTGTACAATACAGTTGGTCATTCTCTGTGCAAACATGGAGGACACCCAACATGTCTGTGGTAACGGCATGCAAAGCTGAGCAATGCATTTTTGTGGATTGCTGTTTTACTGCTGTGATGCCAGTGACTTCATACTCTTCTCAGCTAGTGGTCATTCTGTTTTTCAGTCAGACTCAAAGAACAAGGTGATCAGCTCGCCTGCTCTTCTTTAATGCCACAGGCTTTCATGATGTCCTCAGGGTGTTCAAAGACGGCTTGAACAAACTGACCGAACACGTGCTCCATGTAGCTCTCACCTCGGGGAAACAAACCCTGCAGAAAGGCGATGTGTCCACCGTGGGCCGTCAACAACAGAGCGACATTAGGCAGGCTCTGGACCGTGGTCAAGGGGAAAGCTGTGCAAGCAGAAAGATTTAAGGAGTTAGTCGTGCGAAAAGAGAGATACAAAACATATTTTTAAGCAGGGAGACTGAAATATTAACCCCAGCATAAAGGAAAGCAACTGAGAGCAGCTGCACCAAGTTGAAAACAAGTTGCCTTCACGAGTGTAAAAAATGCATTTATACCCATACACACACCACTTCACCCCCATTTACAGTCATTTTAATGCCAAACATTTGGCATTACAGGAGCGAAACATTTTTCAACTGGGGAAAGGATTTCAACACAGCATGGCTAGTGCAACTGGCAATCCAGAAAACGTAGCTAACCAGTATTGCTGCAGCAACTTCATATGTGTATTTGAAGGGGTTTTATGCACAAATCAGTACAGATTCAGAAGAATTCTCACATTTTTATGCAATTTGTGTCCGCCCGGATTTAAAAAAAAAAATCAAATCAAGTCAGAATGTCAGCCACATCAAATTTAAAACATGGCGCTGAAGTGCTCCACCAGTCTTGGGAAATATCTAAGTGTATGATAATAACACGATTTTTTTTTATTTATGAAAAAATGAAAGAAATGAATGTTACCTGATAAATCTAATGACAAAAATACATAAGCCTAACACAACATCGATCTTCTGCTGTTGTCTACTCACCGTGTTGGGGAGAGAAGGGGTCGTCAGCAGCGTTGAGACACAGGATGGGTACTGCTGTATTATGGAGTTTATTGTCTGGGCTGGCATCGTGGTAATAGTCCGTACAAGATTTATAACCAAACAGCAAAGAGGTGAAGCGTTCGTCAAACTCGCGGATCGTTTGCGCCTTGAAGACAAGGATAAAATAAAAATCATAAAGAAGACAAAAGGCCATCATACATAAAGTGACAGGAGAATCTAGGACAGAAAAGCAAATGTACATAGCGGTCCATACCTTCACAACATAGTCAATGTCCACCACTTTCTCCAGAACCTTCCTGTGTCTGTGAGAAACATTTTTTTAATGAGTAAACAACCCACACTCTGGAATTTATGCAAACTGTATGCAAACTATCTGACCTGGTGACAGCTTGACACAGGCCGTTGGTGAGGTATTTGTTGAAAAGCAGCCAGTTGAGCGGTTCTTCCATTGAAGCGGCAGACTTTAGTGCATTCCAGGGGACGGAGATGGTGAAACCCGCGACCATTCCTGACTCTGTGCGCTTACGGGCCAGGTAATTTAATAACAACATGCTGTACAGAATGAAAGAAGAGAGAAAATATAGAAAAAGACAAAGTCAGTTTCACAAAAAGTTAGCAACTAAAGAGAAAGGAAACAAAGATTGGATCACTTTGACCATTAAATAACTTTTTGATAACAGAAATGCGAGCAGTTGGAAACCATAGCACCGTACACCAACTCACCCTCCCAAAGACACACCAGCACCAAACACAGGGGCATGTGGGTAAAGTCCTTTGACATGCTGCACCACACGCTCAAGATCTGAGGTATTGGCTGCACAGTAGGTGACAGGCGTCTGAAGCGAGCAGAGGGACAGAGGAGGAGCGTTACATGCTGTGTTCAAGTGCCGGATTTGGTGTTTGAGCTCCTGCTACGGCTGTGAAATCCAGTGAAAAGACCAAAACCAAGAGTGCTTCAGTTGGTCTCTCAAAACTTTTTAACTATCCTACAAGCCTGTGATCACCTTAGCCATGTGATGCTAACAGTTAGCCCTGTCACTGTGAGTATCCGTCTTTGTCCCAGGTGCAGGGCGACAGAGACAGAGACAGAGAGAGCAAGGCCAGGAGGAGCCGAGCGAATGAATATGCTGTGCTCAGCTCTACAATGAATGGAGATTTTATCCATTTTAAATCGTCAAATATACAATAATGTTGCAGTGATTGAATAAAATTTCAAGGTCATGCAGAAGGCACAGAGATTGGCTGAATTTGTGGTAATTTTTGTGACGGCAACATCCTGGAGGCACTGTTAAGAATAGCTAAAGTTTTATATAATGAGGTAAATGTATGTCAAAGTAACCCCTATGAACACAAACCTCTGGCTTCAGACCATTCTGGATAATCTGTTCCCAATATTTGTTTTTTTGTCTACTCTTGAGACAAGGTGACGTCAGCTCGGGACAGACTTCTTCACATGGTCATCTTCTCCTAGTGTTTACAAAACGTGGCCTACACTGCTAAATGTAGCCACATGCTAACATCAGGGAAACATGAACTCAAGGTTGCCAGTGTTATTCATTTTCCAATCTTTTCTTTAATAATTCCTGCTGAAACATGTCCGGTTTTGACGATTTTTGGACTATGAGCTTTTATTGGTGAAAAAAAAGTGCCAGTAGCCTCCGTTATAGTCATGTCCCGCAGGTAGCCCAGGTGCAGGGGATCTGTAAACGCTGACAGTTTAGAGCAGACTGAGCTTTTTCAGGAGGGAGGCTTGAGGAGACAGGGGTAACAGATGAGGATTTCAGACAGAGTGAACACAGGTATTCAGGCAGACAGTGTAAGGGAAATAAAGTATTTTTTGACCATCAAAACATGTTCTAGTAGAAACACAGTATGAACCTGAAATGAGCATATGTCTGCTTTAAACAACAGAAGTTTTGAGCAAAAGTTACTAAAACTATTGGACAGTGTCGTAGTGTGTTTGTTGAAGGACTATGTCCAACTGCGGATGAATACACATTTGGTGCTCTAGTATCTACAGCAGTAAAAAGGTGCATGTTTGACTAAAAATAAACTACAGTGCTTGTGCTAATCCTTTTGAAGGACCATGTCACCAAATACAACAGTGTGGCCCACTGATGTGTGTGTGTGTGTTTTGTTTTTTAGTTTTAAGACAACAATAGAGATCTATGGCACAGGCATATAAGCCATATACAATATTTTTTTCACGGGACAATAAGACAATGTGAAAATACTTATATCTAGTCTTATTCTCAAATATTTTCTGGAAATAGTATCAGTGTTAAATTTGACACAACCATAGTTCATTAATAATTAATTATTGCACTCACCAGCAACTCTTCCCCTCCAAGCCCTCTGTTGTTGAAGACCACACATCTACAAAACAAAATGTATATAAAACAGCTGAAGCAGCTGCTGAACATTGCTTACTTTAATTTAAACTTATGATAATATAAAATAAGATAAGATAAGATAATCCTTTATTCGTCCCACAGTAGGGAAATTTGCATTCTTATTGCAGCAAGGTGTGACAAGATAAGCAAGCTAAAAGAACAAGGTGCAAAAGTAAAAAAAACAAGGTGCAAGAGTAAAGAACATAAACTGTAGATATTTCTGACTGTTGAGTTTGCTCCCTGTGTTTTTAACTGCTTGTTTAACTGTTTTTTTACTATTACTCGTTAAAAAATAAGCTCCGTTTTGACTAAACTTCTGAAAAGAAATGCACGAGGTGTTTTAATTTCACTTTTAATTTTGGAAAACAGACACAGAAAGTTATCATTCCATACAGGACACAGGTGAGGAGCATATCTGACCTGTAACCGCGGCGGGTGGACTGGCTAATGGCGTGGAGCACATAGGACTGCTTGCTGTTGCCAGTCAGGCCTGGGAGGATCAGTACTGTGGGTCGGGTGGAGGATTCTGGGTAGGTCGCACTGTCCTGATTGTCCACCCAGTCCAGAGAGATCTGACCACCATCAACAGTACGGATCAGCTCACTGAGAGATGAAGAGAGAATTACTTGAGTCAATAAACTTATTACTACACAAATATAAAGATACTGTGGAAAAGGAGTACAACAGAAAGAAGTAAACTGGAGGTTTATCCTACTTGCGATAAGTGACGTGCGGGCGGGACTTGAGGAAGGCACAGACCAGCGTTTGAAGCCGACCTCCCCAGCACCACGGAGTGGGACTGAAGCGCTCGGCCACCACAGGACAGTGCTTGTGGAGAAATGCACTAAAAGCCTCGCTAGAAACCAGGGCTGGTGTCTGAGGGGAAAAGAGGCAAAATGAAGGGGTAGAACAAAGGGGTCTTGAAATCAGTACTTGACACAGACAACAACATGTATGTAAAACAGGCTGCTTTAGGGGGCAGAGAGTAAGAGAGGTACAGAGCTCCAATGGCAGGGCGTGTTTGTGTGTGTTTACATGGTGTCGTAAACAACACAGTGTTACACAAAACCTAAAAAACATTTTCTACAATAGAAAACAATCTAAGTACAAACTGTATGAAAAAAACAATGATTATAGACACTTTCAAATGTTTTGCAATGGTAGTTTATAAAGACAGACTTCATGAGTATTATGTGGTTTTAAGCCAACATTCACTCATGAGTAGTCAACAGATAATAAAAGATAATTCAATAAATGTTCAAGTCATTCATCAAGTCACAAAGCCAAAAATGTGCAGGTAGCATTTAAATTACATATATCTGAGTTTTGGTCTGAGGTTATTTGATTGCATTACTTTTGGCTTTAGGAAATTGCTGTAGGCATTTTTCTGTTGTTCTTTTTTCACATTTTGTGGACTAACCAAAAAATGTGTTAACTGCAAAGGTAATCAGCAGATTAATTAATAATGAATATAACTGCTAACACTTTATTTCAACCTCCTTTTGACATCTTTAAGTGTTTATTCATGTATTTGTCAACAATTTAAACTCTCGAAAAAAATCCCTAACTTGCATGAAATGAATAAATGGTTTAAAGCTGTCAATAGATGTGTTCAAAGCTAATAAACACATATTATATATTGATTACAACTACATTCAAATAATAATGTTATCAAGCATTGAAGCATTAGTACTTTATTACAAGTTATAAATGCTTAATATAACGGTCATAGTTAAAATGTCATTAAATCACCTTATGATTATGTTATAGTATGCTAAATACGATCTGTGAGTTTTTCATATGCTGGTTATAAATGCCAAACAGGGGTTATAATAAAGTGTTAGCAAATGACCACTGGTACAAAGTGAAGTCACCTTTAACACACTCAGTTTTATGCTGCCTGATCACCAAAAAAAGAAGAAAACAACAGAAATATAACAGAAAAGACAAAGATAAAATAAAATTTAAAAAAAAATAATAATAAGATAACAAATGAAATAAGAAAAAAAATTAAATTAAGTAAAATTAAAATAAATTAATGAAGAACGAAATAAGTAAAATAAAATAGAAGATAAAGCTAAAACATAAACAAGAAAAAAATACATAAAGTTAAAAAAAAAAGAATTAATTAAGACATAATAGATTAAAAGAAAAAAATTAATAAGGAGGAATATTACTAAGGAATATTAAAAGGGTAAAACAAGTAAAATGAAATGATCAACTAATGATAAACAAAAATAATAACAATACAATAAAAAAAACATAAAACACAAAAGACTGTGGATATAACGTTATTGCAGTCATAGAGTATAATAAAAATAAAATAGCGTAGTAAAATATTGACTTAATTAATTAATGCAAAAATAATAACGGGTAAAAAAAAAGGGAAAAAAAGTAAAATACAACAAGATAACGTTTATATAACAGTGCAGTCATTATCACCGGTACCCTTTACCGCAGTGACTGACCTGACACTTGCGGCCCCACAGATAGTACAGTGCGGCCGTGAGGGAGCAGATGAACACCGTGTAAGGTCTGGAAACACACTCCCAATATGTTCTCCATAGCTCCAAATGTGATAAAAACATGACTAATGTCTATCTAGTAAGGCTAATTTAACTAAGGATATGTAGACGTTAAATCACTCCTTAACCGGCACAAAAGGGACAAACAAGAAAGACGTGTAACTTAACGTTAGCTACAGTAATACCGGACAACCTGCCTCCATCACCACCAGCTAACGTTACAGATGTTTTAACGGGAGCTCCTTTACCCGGAGACGTCCCATCACCTCTGACGGTAAAGGTAAAACGCCGGTGTCCCCCTGTAGGCTTTTATTCAGCGGCGTTTTCTCCAGGAGTCGCTGCTTCCTGGTTATCGGATCGTATGTTTAAAGAAACACCTCCAATGTCAAAGTCCGCCTCGTGTTAAGGTCCGCCTTCACCATGTAAGGACATTTACTGAAGGACTACAAACATGGACGTCAACTAAACACGCGTGCGCAGTTCTTCTTCTTCGTTTCCACTGTCGGTTAGCAACGGACGTATCAGGCGCATTACCGCCACCCTCTGCTGAGATTGAACTTTAACCCTTTAAAACCTGACATCACTACCTTCAGACGCCTTTCACAAGTATTTAAACCTTTGAAACCTGAACACATTGGTGCGATTTATTTTAAAAACATGGGGAATGAGCAGCTTTTAAAGAAATGTTCCACAAATTGAAAGAAATTATTAGAAAATTATTTTTTTTAAAAAACTTGGAGAAAAAAATTCTAGGGAAAAAAACTATTTGTCATCATCATAATTACATATTTAAATTTACTTTACAGAATTAATTTAATTTTAAGCACCTTTCTCCAAGTCTCGTTTGCCTTTTTTGTTTGTTTGTTTTCAATGTTTTCTTTTCTTTTCTTTTCACTAATTTTCAGGTATTTGTAGAATATGATTCTTAGAAAAGCTAGGGGGATTTTTTTCAATGGTTAGTGGGATTGTTGTTTTTTTCATATTACTTTTCAGCTACATTTTTGGTACTTGTTAATGTTTTCTTTCTTATTTTTGGGCCATTTCTGCTTTCACTGCTCATTGCCTTCTTCCCATGTTTTTGAAAGAAATCAAGCAAATTTGCTCAGTTTTCAAAGGGTTAAGACTTATATTGGCTGTTACTTTGTAGTAATTTGATTAATAGAAAATTTATTTGGTAAAATTATGTGGTAAATGCACCAATGTGTCTCTTGCACCTATATTTTTAGCCCCTGTCTTGTAGGTTCACAAGTGTTTTCCCCCTTTTTACTCGTGTCCAACCACCCAGCTGAATGTCGTTGTCCTGATTAGTCCCCTGTGTATATATACCTATGCTCCCTGTTGTCTCCACTGTGTTTGCTGCTGTCTTCTTGTCCCTGAGCTCTTCCTGATGATGCAGTTTTTTTTATTTGTACTTGTCTGTTTTGGTTACCTACTTGTTTTTTGCACATTTTCTTTAAATGCTCACTTTTCATTTGTACACCTGTCAGCCCTTTTTTGGTTCTGCATTTGGGTCTTCATCTGAACTCAGACGTGACATTAGGACTCATGTCCGGGGCACTTTATTGTGTTTCCTAGGAACAATAGCAGAATCAGAGCTCAAGCACCGTGCAGTGCCTAGTGCAGGCACATTGCAGTGCTGCAATGTTGAAACACACAGGCCATTACACCAAACAACAACATCTCCATATGATAGGCAAAGCATCTAAACTGAAGTTTCAGACAGCCTCACTCATAAAGTTCCACTTTTACCTTTATGGATAATTTGCATTAATTACAGACAATTCAATTCACATGTGAATCTGCATTGTATACTTCATTGGGGCAAAAAAAACTTAAAATAAATGTAATGATAGCACAAAGGAGTTATGGTTTCACAAGATGGAATTTATTGTCGGTTGATTACATGAAGTCTCTTACAAAATAATGTCTTTTTAATCTTTTTTGATTGACTTTGAAGACTGTTTGCAGCCAGGACTCATTTGATCTAGTTGTGAGGGATTCCTGTAACCACCTCTGACTCAATGCCACACTCATCGTTTCCACGCTTGATCTTAAAGAAACCTGAAACGAGAAAACACAGTTTAAGGCCCAATACTTCTTGATCATATCACTCACCACATTTACGTGACATTGAAAAAGCGACCAAGAAACATGTCGTACCTTTATCTCCCCAGTCACTGTTCCAGGAGTTTGCAGCCAGCCAGTAGGGCGTCCCATTCTCTTCTCCCCAGCCGAGGATCTTAATGGCATGACCGCCCAGCATCTCTCCTGTCACATGCTGGTACACTCCTGCAAGAGAGAAAAAATGAGTGCAATAACACAGAGTCAGGACGGATGGTTTTCCACATTTTGTTATAGATTTTCCAGAGGGCAAACTATGCTCTAAGACAGTGGTGGACGAAGTATTCAGATCCTTTACTGAAGTAAAAGTACTAATTACAACCGGTGAAAATAGTCTGTTACAAGTAAAAGTCCTGCATTGAAAATGTAAATTTTAAGGGGGAAAAATTAGGGAAAAAAACACCCAACAATCTCTAAATTATCAAAAAAAAAAAAAAAAAACACTTTTTTTTTGCATGCATATACAATTTCAGAGTTGTGGCTTATGCGGCACCAAAGTCAACCCAGCCTCACCGGTCTTGTACAGCAGAAAATCTGCATATACAGAGAAAGCTGCTTCCACAGGCCCGTTCTTATACAGCTCGGTCATGATCTGCTCCTGTTTGGATGGGACGCTGTATGTGCGTCTACCTGAAGAGGGACAAACAGGAAACTGTAAAAACAAGACGACGTATGACAGAGAAGCTCCTGTTGGAGGAGACTATAGGTCATTTTGGAGGTTTGTACCAAAGTGTTTGTCTTTCGGATAGGATGGCGAGTATCCATTGATGCACTGCTCCACACACTTTGGAGTCTCCTCTTCTCCCTGACACGGAGGACGAGTCCCATTCACGTGATGCTCACAGGGAGCGATGGTGTAGGGTCGGCAGCCTGTCAAACGCACCATCAGCTTCAGCTCAGACTTTTTCTACTTCCTTTTAATGCTTCCTAAAATCTCAGTCTGCACTCAGTATAAGCTTACCGACATTGGAGCCATACAGGCCTCCTGTCACGAGCCCTTTCTTTGCCCAGAACTCCCAAGCAGCGGAGGGATAACCACCAAAACAGCTGAAACCACAGGGCAAAATAATACCACAAATGTTGGTTTTCAATGCACTCTTAAAGGAATACTCCCCAAAATGATCATTTGTATATCAATTACTCTCCCCATGTCACATTGAGCTCGTGAAGAAAAAATCTGTTTTTCCCTAAGTGAAGAATCCAAAATCAAATGAATTTGTCTAAATGAAGAATCCAAAATCAAAGAAAAACTCTTGATGAATTGAAGCCATAGAGGTCCATGTTTACCAACAGCAAAACTATATCAGTTAACTATATCAAGAATTTTCTCAGTTTTGGATTCTTCATTTCTTCCCAAAGTCAGTAACTGAGTAACTGATGCACAGCTGGTCATTTGGCAAGTGAATTATTCCTTTAAAAATCCAGGAATACACTCATTTTGTTGCTCACCCCATGCCACATTCATCGCAGCAGGACAGCAGATCTTCAGCAGAGATCTCCAAAGAGATCTTACCTCCGCTGTGGATACATATCCTGTCAGATATGGCCTCAACTGCCCCAAAGGCCTGCGGGAAAGAATTAAATGGAGAACTAGCTTAAAAATATGTCTCTATAATGCACATGACTTATCTTTAAATGAGTTCCAGCTTGCTCTATCTACTCTGATTTATGTCCTTTTCTTGGTCCGTCTTACCCAGCAGGACCCACAGGATCCCTGGTCTCTGATCTGTTTGATTGTAGGACAGTTGGGCCACTGCTGGCGCGGGTCGAAGCTGTCTGGCAGCTTTATTCCTTCTGTATCGTGAACCCTGAATAGGAGAGGACAACGGTCACTGAGCACTGCAGATAAGATGAATCTGCTGATTGTCACCTGTTTGGGCATGTGACAGACTACACACACAAATCCATGCCCACACACTCTCATACTTAGTTAAACTTACACCTCTGGCAGTTTTGGTCCATTCAGTATGGTCCCACACAGTCCTTTCACATAGCTGATATCAATATTATGGAAGTTCTCCCCAGCCTGGAGCAAAAAAGTGGAGTTAAAATGGGAGATTACAGAAATGAACGCATTCATGACCACAATCTGAGGCAGCGGGATTGCTTATGTGGCCGTATGCTGCAGAGATTATCACAGGACATGCAGGAAATAGACAAATTTACTCACCGTCCAGGTGGTGTTGGCTTTTTTAATAAGGTTTATCATCTCTGAGGAGTCATGAGGGTTGTGAGGCCGAGCCCAGGTGACAGAGACCGCCACAAGCGCACAAATGAGAGCCAGGAAATGCATCCTGCAAAACAGATGACAATCAGACTTCAGCATAATCACCACAACTGCAATATGTTCATTATGTCTCACGAAGAGAGAGATTTGCTGTTTTATAAGACATCACAGCATGAACAACACAAGGAAATGGCAGTAAAATTTAGCTCACACTGGAGCTAAATGTTGCTTGATAAAATAAGGAAATTATTGAATATTTCTGTAATATACACATACACCAGTTCAAATCAACAACAATAAAGTTGCAGGTTATATATTTATTCATTAGCAACTGCTTCTATATCTCAGACTTATGTATGACATGCAACATCTTCCAATGCTGAATTTTGAAATCAGGTAGATTTGTGTAAAACTGCCCAGTCAGTTTGTATGGAAACTGATTTTTGCTAAAGCTATGTAAAACCAAACTGGAACAGGCTTTTTTATTGCAATCTCTTGTTCATAGGTCTTCCAAACAAAACAATCCAAGGATTACAATTTATCCAGAGCTCAGCTGCACAGATTGTAACCAGGACAAAAACATCAGACTGCATGTCGTGTTCTCTGAAACTTTCATTGGTTTCCTGTTGTTTTCAGAATCCAATTCAAAAACCTTTTTTTGCTTTAAAAAGCATCTCCTGGTCTGGCTCCACAGTTAATCTCAGACCTGCTCTCAATTAAACAGACAAGCAGACCTCTCCTACCACAAAGTAGAAATGTCGCTCGTGCAGACGACACTTTTAAAGTCTGGTGAGATGGCAAAAAAAGGTGTTAAAAAAAGGTGTTATGTGGTATTATGTGTATAAATGCACATTTGCACATTTTGTAATTTTGAATTTTGAAGCACTGAGCTGCTTTTGTATGTGGTGCTGTAGAAATAAACTTAAATCAAGTGACTAACAACTTTTATTAAGAAAACTATATAAAAGATTTGAGGTGTATTTTTTGGTGTAACAACATGAATCAAGACAAACTTGCACATTAACCTCTTTGAAAAAAATCAAATATCGTGATATTTTTGACCAAATACCTCAATATCGATATTGCAACAATATTGTGTGGCTGACTTTTGGTGCTTTCAGAAAATATTTTTTTGATGAGAACTTTGATGAATAATAATTAGTAATGTGGATATAATGACTAATAGGCCAAAGGCAAGTAATATAACAGTTAAATTTAGAAAATTACATCACTTTACTGTAATTCTTCTTTTAAAAACAGTAAAGGATATCTCACAGTATTACTATATCCAAAATCTAAGATGATATTTAGTCTCATTTCAAAATATTCATATTTCAAAACAATACTTATATATGAATATGTCATGAATATCAAGTACTATTTAAGATAGAAATTAAAATGATAATAGCAGTAAAGGAAAAACAATCACCTAAATCAAGTCTTAACTTTTACCTGTGCTGCAGTTGTTTCGATGGGCGTTCTTCTGAGCAATTCTTTTTCTCTCACTGAATAAAACACCAGCTGACTCGCTTCTTATTGTCCTTTTTACAAGCAGAAAGTTATGGAAGTCACATGTCTGTGTAATGAGTGCATCGTCAGGAATCATCTCATGTGACTAACAAAAAGTTCTTTCCAAAGGCTGACAGGTGATCTTGAATAAAATGATAATTTAAAACTTTTTTACTTTTTAAAAATCTTTCCATTTTATTATTTGAAAGATTTCTCTGTGTATTCACATTGCAGCCGTATTACTCACATAAACAAAGTGCAGCACATATGAGCCGTGAGATTGTGCTGTAAAATCTAAAAATCTGTAAAATCAACAGGCTGTAAACCAAAGCATGACCGGTTTTATTCGCAATCACCATCCAGACTGTTTAGATTATTTCACCTCTTTATTTGCTCAAATATGTACAAATCAAAATGTCACATTACATAGCAATGTTTGTAGCTCCCCTTTGGTTCTGTACAAGGTTACTATGTGCTAGCCTTTCTACTCACCAAAGCTGTGTTAAGGACACTTTAGCTAGCGGTCTCAATATGCAATTCTTTTATATCAAATGTACCAGAAATTACATTTGTTCTCCATCATTTATTTCAACAGTCCATGTCAAAGCTACCTTGGAATTGCACTGTTTTTTCTGCTATTTCAAAAAGACAGAGTTGAAACAGAAAGAACACAGACATTAAATTGAAATAAAGCTCGACTGTCCCCGTCACCTACGCTAACATACAGTGCATTTACTGCAAAGTGCACTGTTACAACAGTCATTTCATTTAAGTGTTTTTCTTGTAGAAACATAATTGGAATATTGAGCTAGCTTGGATTTGACATGAAAAATTCAAAGACTAGGATTTGACACAAAATTAATCAAAAACTTAAAGGAGTTTTGTAACTGTGTTCCCCAAAATCCTATAATGGGCAGTGTCATACAGTGCACCCTTCAACAGTTCTGCACACTTAAACACACAATTAAACTCTTAGCTTGAGAACCAGATGAATCTGCAAGCTCATGTTTTATTTGCTCTATCAGATGCATATGGTCCTTCTTCCGTTCACACAGATTTCCAGCCGCTGCAAGCCAATTGACCAGACTGGAACATATGGGTACTTAACGAAACATCAAGGCCACGACCCTTTTGGGGGGATAGAAAACCGAAGATCCTGCAGATGTCAATGCAATTTGACATGTGTGGATTATAATTTTAAAGTATTTGTTAGCATTTATTCCTTGATATAAAATGTATATTGTTTTGCAACCTTTGCCTGAACCACAGCATTTGTGGTACTTTAATAAATGAAGGTTGATCGATTTATGTCCCCTTAAGTGGATCAATGGCAGTTTCAGGCTACTAATTTCTGTCTTGAAATGTTCTTATTGGTAATAATCTGACCCAATTCAAAGGGTCAAAATGCCAAAAACAAACCAAATGACAACAAAAATTACAACAAACAACAAAACACCCTGAATTGTTTCAATGTGCCATTAATGCTGGTCAATCTAACCACACAACACAAGTGTGTGAATAACTTATCCAGATGCAGGATGGATGACTAGAAATCACAATCAAACAACCTAAAGAGACCAGCCTGCTACCAGAAACCCTCCATCGTCTAAATAAGTCCATGGTCCTGTGGCAGCAATAACAAAGAGGGCAAAATGTGAAGAAGTGCTTCAGATTTCTCCAGTTAGGGGAGATCTGGATGTCCAGAGTTGGCTAAAGAGGCTTTCTAAGTCTGTGAGCCCCGGGAAAGGTGAGGGGAAATGCGTTCACTGTCCCTGCATGTCTCCGGTGCCCTGTGCCTGCGCCGCAGTGGTACTGAGGTACTGCCAGCTGAGAGCGGCGAGCAGCATAGCAGCAGACAGGTACATGGGCGACAGGTGGTGGGTCCTGGAGGGGAGGCTGGACTGTGACAGAGTGGACTTCTCTCTGATTACAGCCAGGATGTGCAGTGTCTTGTCCCGCGACGGGTCCGTGAGGGAGACCTTCTGTAAAATCTGCACAGAGGGAGATTGTGTTAAAGTGCGCCAATGTGGTGGAGGTAGGGGAGTAAATACGAAAACACACCCACCTCCTGGCTGTACTGGGTGATGATGGTCTGCACAGCTCTCATGTTAGTGGCTTCCATCATGAGTGTGACTGCCTGTCCCTTTCTGATCTTCACCACTCCCTGGAACACCATGGGGTTGTTGTAACATGTCGACAGCGTAGCTATTGCCATCACCTGGTCAAAAGAGGATTAACATGGTCAAAATCTCTTCCATCCGTTATCTCAATCTGAACATTTCACTACAGCATCTAAAAACAGAACTACACATGTGCTGTTCAATTATCCCGTCATACAAATCAAATTGAATTATTGATACATCACTAATGAATCAGTGTGTACCTGCGGAATGGCACAGAAATTGAAGACGCTCTGGTTGCGCAGGCGGGACAGATAGGCGATAACATCCGGGACGTGTCGCAGAGCGTCAGTGACCAGCATGTTGAGACAGGAGAGAGCCGAGTCCAGCTTCTCAGGCTGAGCCAAGTCCTCAAGACGACCTGCAAACTGACTCCAAGCCTGCATGGGACCACAAGATATGTCATTTCTTAAATATTCAGCAGATCTCTCTGCAGCATGAGCGATACAGGTGGAGAGAAGTCATGTTGTCATGTCATTTTCTTTTACTCCCTCTGCTTCCTTTTTTTAATAGACACACATCTACATAAGACTGACATGTGGGACAGTGATGCTGCATTATTATTTATTTTATTTTTTACTTTTTACTTTTACTTTTAATCATTATTTACTATTTACATTTAAACATTATTATTTCTTGATACTTTGTATTTTATTTTCCCTTATTTGATGCTCTGTTGTTGTATTCTTTTTTGCTACTGTATTTCTGGAGCAATCTGGCACAAGAATTTCCTTCAGGATTAATAAAGTTCTATCTTATCAAAATATCAGCTGTAAAGAGGGCATCTAAAAATCTATATATTCTGCTGATAAAATGCAAGTTAATATTTAATTTTGAGTTCACTTTCCAGTGCACTCCTGCTGCTTCAACACACACATAATGAACAAAAAGGTGTACCAGAGGTGATAATAACAAACACTGCACAATGAAAGATGTAAATAAAAAAAACAGAAAAGCATTCAGAGGAATTTTCTTTAAAGCCATACTATGCTGGATTGTCAGTTGCTATTTGTAAATATGCTCACCAGCGAAATTGAATTTAAAAGCCAATCCAATATTCACTCTCGTTTGGCATTTCGCCTCACTATAGTTGCATTTTTTTCTGTGCTACGTCTCGTGGATGCCTGCTGCTGCACAAACACCTTTTGTATCTTATATGACGCTGAATAACTGTGGATCACATTTATACGCACAGGTAAAACAAACACACTCATAACAGAACAAAAGTACACATTCCCAATCTTACCTCTTGCGGCCAGAAGGCACGTCCCTCTTGCGTGTCCTCCAGATAGTCTCGGATGATGTTGGTCTTCTGGAGGAACAGGCCCATGGAGTTGGCCAGTTCAGTGTCTCGCCCCACCTCAGGGTCCTCCAACTGGGACGCAGAGAACAGCTGAGACAGACCGATACCGACCAGCCCCGCCACGTAGTGACAATACTGCACAGAGGATAAAACAGGAAAACATGACCTTTTTATGGTCAGAGCATGACATGGGTGACGACATACTGGCTTATGACTGTACATACAGAGTTATATCCAAAGGTGCAAATTATTTTTAATAGAACATTGTCATTGACCTAGGTTTTAAAGTAAGTTTTAGGTAGTGTGTGGTAAGACTTGGTAAAAATGAAGCTACCAGACTGTATGAAGCTGCAGAGATACACATCAATATAACATTTTCCTCCCAGCCTAAGACAAAAAATGTATATCTTATTATTAGAGATCTGTTTGTGTTGTTTAAGTCATTTTTGCGTATTGCCATTTCAACACATGTTCTTGTTACTTCTGCAACAGCTCTTACGTTTTCATTGCAATCTTAAATATAACAGTAACACAACTTACCAGGTCCCACTCCTTCATGGATCCCACTTTCTTTTCCAGGAATTCAGCCATTCCCACTCCCATACGGTGGCAGATATCTGAGATGACGTCTCTGTATTCCTGAGCGAGGTTTCTGAATTCCAGTGATATCTGGATTGCACATAAACATAGATATTACAGTTACTGATTTATAGCAGCCTTTAATCTGAGTGACAAAGAATCCACTTTAGATTTTTCTGTCGCATACCATCATAGTTTTTAAACAACCAACTTACAAACTAAACTCTGCAGTTAACATGATATTTTATTCTGTTATTATGTAAGAACTAGAAAAAGAATGCTGCTATCTTGTCAGTAAATCAGTAATTTAAGCATAGACACTGCATCTGTGAATTAAGCCTTGTGAATCTGATGTAACTGCCTATAAAAGTTAAGCCAAATACAAGTATAAAAAAAATGTTGTATCGTCTGAGCTGCATGTCAATATCCATGTGATAAAGAAAAATCTTCATATGAGTAATTGTGTTACATCTTTTAGTCTTGTGATCCAAAATGATACAAGGTTCAATCCTGAGGCCGTTTTATAAAAAATATCTATTAAATAATAAAAACTTCTGATCAGTATGACCTGTATGAACATATAAAATAAATCCTGGTTAAAGTTCCACACATTTCCAGTGTAAGCCTCAACTACTTTTAGTCAAAATTCTGCACAATACAAGTACAGATGTGGATAAAAATAACTCATTTGGTTAAACAGATACCAATAATGGTATACTCGTCATCCCTAATGCCTACTGCCCCTCTGCGGTCCACCATGCAGTGCTACTGACCGTGGGGAAATCCGCCAGAACCTGTCGGTCTTTCTCCTGGCTCTCAGTGAAGCACCACTCATCCTGGTACAGGTATGTGTGGAAGTCATTCAGCATGGGAACCTTCTTATTCAGAGGGATGGTCATGTCGTCCTCCACTGTATCCAGCGCTCGCAGAACCAGGTAGAAAATACAAACTGCATGTCTGGATCAGAAAGACATGAGACAGCTTTAAAAACACATCTGAAAAATATTAAAATTGAGTGTTTTCACACACTGACTGAAAAGCTGTCGTGTTATTAATTCACAAGTCAAGATAATCATTTATTTCTCCCACAGTGGGGAAATCTGTACTGCTAAAGCAGGGAATGGGATAGAGCACATTAAGAAGCATCAGCAAGGCACTACAAATAATTTAACAGTAAAAAAGTAAAATATAATAAACAGAAAGACTGACAGAGTGTGGTAAAAATAGCAGGCCTGTCGAGCAGGTCATCACAGGTCAGGCTAGTCTATATGTAGAGGATTCCCTTTGACCTGGGATATATAAAGTGCGCACACACACACACAAAAGATGTGCTTTTACAAACTGTCATGTCTACTGACAACTTTGCCCTGAACAGTGATCATAACAGACATCTAGCAGAATCTGGCCACATTAACTTGTTACTGGTGTTTTAATGTTACTTCTGCTTTTAGACGCATATATTGTCATATATATTGTTGCAGAAGGGCTGCTAACTACAGTGGCAACTGTGAAAACATGAATGACCCTACCTAGAGCCAGTATTTGATTTGTCCTCTCTGGGCTACAGTAGAAACATGGCGGACTCTATGGACAAGAACCCACTCTCATTCTATGGTAACAAAAATACAAAAATTCTGATTTGGGGTGATTATACACTAAAGATAACATACTTATCATACTAGATTCCATTCCTGCCAATATAACATCATCTAAACCCTACACACTGGACCTTCAAATCTTGGATCTGCCATGAACTGCATTGCATTTTGGTTTGCCTGAGGTAGAATGTATTACAAGGAATCTTTACGAAAAATAATTTGTTTTGAGTTCTCTTACAAATGCACCAAAGAACATAATGTTTCCATGTGTGTCTAAACCGCTGATAGCAGTTGCAACGATATGGCCTGCATGATTTTGTTTGTTTTGCACGTACGTTTCACACACATAAAGTGCCAATGAGGAAAGGGGACGTGCTCCAGCCAACGCCCCTGGTTCTGCCCTTCAGGCAAGCAAACATGCCAGCAGACACACCCTTCCTCACCTGGAGCCAGCCTTTTACTCACCGTAACTCCCCGTCCAGCGCCTGGATCACAGCTGCAAAGCTCCTGCTGGTCTGGTTCAGGTACAGATAGCAGGTCCGCAGACTCTCACTCATGGCCTCCTGGCAGGAGAGACAGAAGAAGGTCGTGTGTCGGTAAAAGCCTGCGGGTCTGAAGGCGCTGGAGGGTCGGGCGGCCTCCTGCAGGCCCCGCTCCCCGAGCCTCCAGCCCGGGAGGAGGGACCGAGGAGCGGACCCGCTGCCCCGCGGCGCCACCGAGAGAGAGCGCTTGAACACGGACAGAGAGACCGGACACTTGCAGCATGCTCCGGCCATACGAATAACCTATGAGAAGCACCGAGCCTGCAGCTGTAAAACGACTCTGTCCATGTCGACGCCCCGGCTGCTGGGGAAGTTTGAAACATGTAAAGGACAAGTGAGCAGAGGGGTCGAGCGAGGTGAAAAACGCTCTGGAGGACGTCTGGGAGAGCTAAATCAAGCGCCCCACTGATCTGAACACAGCCTGACCTCAATACGTGAGCCAGCAGGGGTCTGTGCACAGCGTTTGTAGATCTGCTGTTATGATTACGCAGCTCCTCCCACCTCTACCCAAAACAACACGAGCTGTGTGTTTCATAATCTGCGTAGGCTACAGCGAGGAAATGTGGCTGCAAAACCTCCAAAACATGACAGCATGAGAGCAGAAAGTGACATAATGTTGCTTTACATGGAAAACACACAAGCGTTATACAGTAGGTCATACCTGTAACTGCGTCGTATGCAAGTTGCCCTGTGGTGATAAGCTCACACGCACAGAAAAAGTGCAAAAAGTTTAGCTTTGGGGCCTTCATGAGGGAGGCACTCGTGAATCATTTTGGTTTCCAGTCATCTGTGATTGTATGCATAACAGAAACTGCAATCTTCTTACTTTCATCTTTTTTTCCAAAACAGTACTGAACACAAGGGCGTAGATTTAACTTTTGAGGTGATGGGGTTGCGGGTGTCAAACACTTCATTTGCTGGATTCTGGTCAATTTTAATGCACCAATTTATGGCAGAAATGTCTTTATCTATGTAAAGGAAAACACAAAATGCAAGTGATAATGCTGTGAGGCTTTTTGGCATTCTATATAGCAATTTGGCTACCTGTACTTAGAAATGAAAAGCCTATTAAACAAAACAACAACAACAACATCAGCACACTAAAAAAGCACAAAACCAAACTGATTCTGTTAAAAGATCAGTGGAATCATAACATGTGTTACACAATTGTTACACTGAGGTGTGAATTTACCATTTGAACACTAAAACTTTAAATTGAAAAGTTAAATGCGAGATTGGCTATGTTGAAACTGTCCATGCAATTAGAGCAACTCTTAACAATAATCTCATGAGACTTTCTTTTCATATTAGTTTTATGATTGTCACTAAAATGTTTCTTGCATGCTCATGGAGAGCCCCCACCAATCATGCACCTGATGAAATGAGATAAAAGATAGATAGGCTAGAACTATATTAATCAGAAGGGAAATAGCTGTGTAGCAGTTTCAATATGGCTTCAGAGTTGGAAGAATGCAGATACAAACAGTGCAATATACAAAAATAACATCAATGGATGCAAAATATAAAAACAACAAAAAATAGGTGAAAATAAGCCCAAATCCAAAATATACAATATGCCAAAGCCAGGTTAAATAACTGTGTATCAAACTTTCGCATACCCATGTTCATGATGAGGTCGCAAAAAAATGGTGCAACACCAGTTTATCAGCTGGTACGAAAACATCCATGGTTGGTAAGTGAATGCACCTCCCTGTATAACTGCCCTGTTTGTTTTTTGCATTGCTTTAAAGATCCTCCAACCTTTTCTCAAGGTCAAATAAGAAAGATTTTGCACCCAACACTTTATTGAAAAACTATTATGTAATAATATTATTCACAATGCACGGATATATTGGAGTTAACTTTTTTGTTTGGGTCATTTAATAATGCTGCCAACCAAATGAAAGGCCCGATAAGGACTCACTGGTGAAATCATGATGCAGTTTGCAGGCTGTCTGTATCCCTCTCTTACTCTCTTTTTGAGCTTTAATGTCGTCCTTCAGGGAGAAGTTCACTGAACTAGGGGTCGACAGATTATTGGGGCCAATATTTGGCATTTTGCAGATTATCTGTATCTGCATTTTATTTTAATGATCGGCAATAAAAAATAATGAATTAAAAAGTGCAAAGAACGTGTCAGCATGGGAGGAACTTTTACTTTGTAGAACCTCAGGGAGCTTTTTTTATTATTTAAATTTTCACTTGAATTTTTTTTTTTAAGTTGGTGGGAACTTGCAGTATTAGATGTTGAAAGGTTCAGTTTTTATTAAACACTTGCTAAAGGCATTTAAACAGTGTTTTGTGTTGGAGTTTGTTATATTCAAAATTCTAAATATTACATATCGATTCCAATTATAGGTTATCAATTTACTAATAATCTGTATTGATATTGGCCCTGAAAAAAACAGTATCAGTCGACCCCTGCACTGAACAGATATTTATATTTGTTTTTTTCTTATGATTTAAAAAAAAGACAAAAAAAGATTGACTGCTGAACTTTTCGGTCAAGCTAAGTTGGAAATTAACCTATAGGAAGGAAAAACTGGATAGAGGGCAGAGGTGCGATGCTTTACTTGCCTTCAAGAGTCTAGTTAGAGCTTTAGTACCACAAAAATATAAATATTATGTCAAAATGTGTTGCTTTAATGAACTGACCTTAATTCTTTTTTGGTCTTTCTTGTGACTGTCTTTGTTGTAAACTATTGTAAATCTAGATTTTTTGGGGGATAAATGATAGTTTAACAACGCAATTCTCTCTCTGTATGTCTCTCTCTGTCTCTCTCGCTCTGGGGGTGACATTGGAGTAAAAACATTAGGATTAGCCGTCAAACATGCGCACAGCATCTCTCCCCGCTGCTGAGTCCTCCAAGCTCATTACGTAACGTAAATCCCAAATCAATGGTCATCTCCGCCTGTGTGCATCTCAGCCAACACAGGAGTAAGAGAGCTAATTAGTCCAACTAATTGACTCTGTTTCCATCAGCTCATGCGGGAGCAAAACTGAGCACCTTATATGTCAATCCATTACCGCAGGTTACTAGTTAAGAATAGGCCTAAGTGGGTTTCCGTGTTGCTGCAGAACAGCCGGTCTGAGTTGATGCTGTTCGGGGAACATTAACTGCTTGATCCGAGAGGCAAATCTGCAAATGCAACATTGTATCCAACATGCATGATGTTGCTGTTTTAGTTTATTCTCAGTATTTCTTAAAAAGAGGGTTTACTCACATAATCCAATTTTGGCATGACGGCTCTGCATCCGCCCATTTTGAACTTAAACAGGTTGAATATCTCCTCCGGGTGGCCCAGGGACTTCAGGATATCCATGTTGCTTCTTGTGTTTAGCTGTTACTTTCACAAACTGATGTGTAAACCTGCAGAAATGTTCCCCATCAATGCGACGCGTCGCTGAGATGCAGCAGCACCGAGAAGAGAATGCGTCTCTCAGTCGTGAGCGTCGCCAGATCCACTGACGCCTCTGATTGGTTGGCGAGTCATGGGCATAGTGTGCAGTGTCCAATGAGCGAGCAGAGCGTCTGGTGTGATGCCCCGCCTCAGCGGACTGTCAGTGCAGCGCGGCTTATGATTGGTCCGTCATTTATCCGAGAGGGAAACCTTACCTGCTCAGTGAAATTATGTAATCCTGGGAGTGATACCTGTTGGTTGTGATCCCCAGTGTTGGGAAAGTTACTTTTGTAAATGTAATAAATTACAAATTACAGGTTACTCTGTAATAACTGATGCAACTATTGATATTTTTAAAAGCAAACTCAGGACCTGCCTTTTTAGTTTGACAGATTAAACTTTATTTATTTATTGACTATTTATTTATTACATATTTTAGTTTGTTCTACAGTTTTATTGCTATTGTTTCATTTTATTATTTTCATCATATTTATTTATTATTTTTACTTTGTGCTGCTGTGCTTTCATTTACCTCTTATTAACTATTTGAGTATTTTACTTATTTATTATTTATTTATTTGTTTGTTTTATCTTTCTATTTATAGGTTTTATCCTGCCACTGATGTTTCTGCACTTATGGTAGTGTTTCCTCAGTTCTTGGTTTTAATGAGTGCTGCTTTATTACATTTGATTACTTTTTGATTACTTGTCTTACAGATGTTTAAAACAGGGCATTAAAGATGAAAAGACTGAAGAACCTAAGTGCATAATTGTTGCACTCAGATTTGTCTCAACAGGTTTGCTGGCCTGCGTTGTCCAAAAATATGCCAAAAGAAGGCATTCCTGCCCGGAAAAAAAAAAAAAAAAGGATGTAAAACACCAGAATGAATGTTTTATTCAACTTATAAAGTTTCACTGAAAATATATTTATTTTCATTTGTAAGACCTTTGTAATCACCAACATTTTGATTAGTTACTATAATTTAATTACAGATTTTTTCCTCAATAACTGTAACGGATTGCAGTTACATTTATTTAGTTTTAATTACTGTAATTAGTTACTCCCAAACACTGGTGATCCCCATGGGTGGATAAACAGAGAGTGGGACCGTGGGCACAGATATCTAGAAGGCCCCACCACCTCTCCTACACAGTAGACACAGATTTCAAGGTGGTTTTGCCCCATTTTTGTATTGTTAAGCATCTTTCTTTGGTTATAATGCACTCTTTTGTGATTTGGACTGTCTTTAAAGTATTTTTCTTTGTGTCTTTTTTGGTCTTTTTGTGTCTCTTTTAGGGTATTTTTGCCTGTTTTTGTGGTTATTTTATGTGTGGTAACAGTTTCCTGCATTTCTTTGTGGTCTTTAGTGCAATTTGGTAATTTGAGTGACACTTAATGGACACATTCAGTAATCCATCCATGGTGATCACCAGTATGTTCACAAACTAACACAGTATGGACATTTCATTTCTTTTTTTTTTTTTTTGCTTTGTCTTTTTTTTAATTGGCCAATTAAAATTTGTATATGTTTTTGTATATTCTGGTATATTTTCATTCTTAATTTGCTTTTTTATCTGTCTGTTAGGCAATGTGTGCTTTTGTTTTTACATAGCCATACAAATAAAGGTTGAATAACACTGCACTGTTTTTGATCCCATGACAGAAATTTTTATTTTAATTTCAGACTAAATTTAAATTTAATTACCTCTCACAGCAGCAAAAGCACAATAATGCATTGTATAGATAACTTAATAAAAATGGAGTGCTAGGCTATATTATAACATCTTGGGACACAAAAAATAAACAAAAATAAAAGTTGCTAAATAAGAAATACTAAACTACACTGTATAAATCATGTATTTTGAAAATATTTATAAATAAATACATATAATAATAATATATCATAATAATAATATGTCTTAAATAATATATTTAACAAAAGTGATAAATATAGATTGTATATTACTGTAAAATAGTCACAAATAAGGGGAAGGATACTAGGATTTTATAATTAAAAGACAAGATGACAAAATGAGGCCGCAGTAGGTGTTCCAGCTCATACACAGCTATGTGAAATAAAGCCTGCTGAGTCTGAGTTCAGCTTAGCTGCCTCACTGCAGCCCATCAACAAGTCAGTGGAGGACATCCAAGATCCACCGTCCAAGCATGGAAAGCATACACAGACCACATAGCTCTCTCTCTCATGACTTTCTCTCTAACAGTTTCACACATAGATGCACACATTTGCAGATGGTGATAAAATACTTTAAATATTGACATATGTAAGTGTAGAATAATACAGCTTGTAGCTATCAGTACACACAAACACCTACATAGTAAGAGGGAACAATAGTGAGACAGTGCACATATGTATATAACCAAAGGCCAGTGAGAGAACTGGCTGAAAATAGCCAAAAAATATTGGGTCATCTTAACAAACAAACTGATAAAATTGAATACACGCATCCTGGTGAGAACCTGGATGCTTTTCCAGATACTTGAAGACTCTTTCATAACAAATATAGTATGAAAACACACAGAAGCACACAATTCAGGGAGGCCTCACAGCACACTTTTGACTTGTCATTGTATGAGCAGCAACACAGGTGCAACTAATCACATTAATGATGGCTTGGTTGCATTAAAGTGTCCTAGTGAGGCATGACAGTGAGCCTGTTTAGACCTGGAATCAACATGCTTTCCAGTTACTGTGAAGAAAACAGTGAAGACACATCGCTGTTTGTGCCTATCATGCATCTCAGGTTGACCCCCTGTGTTCAGATTGCGTTACCCACACACAGTTATTATGGCCACACTTTTGCTAGCTGCTCAGTAGCATGCTCACTTGTCTCATTAGTTGTTGTGTCAGTGCAGCCGGAGATATCACCATCAACAAAATGCAACACGTCTTCTTCAGTGGGCAAAACAATGGACGGTAAAGCAACAGTTCATCCATTTCAACATAAAATGGGTAAGTCAAAGAGCGTGAGCACACAGTCTCCAAAACAACCACGATGTCCTGCACTGATGATGTAGTCCTTGTCAGGGATGCTCCCAATTACACAAAAAAATGTGTTCAAATGTGTCCCAGACCACCTCAGCAAATGGTTCGTGTGATCATATGATATGATATGATATGATATGATATGATATGATATGATAATCATATGACCGTCAGTTACAGCTGTAAGCAAGATTTAAAAGTCTGATGGCAGAACTGGCTTTGACCTGACTTGTTTGGCCAGATACTGGCATATAGGTGACAATCAGTGCACATATAGTGTACATATGTATATAATCATATGACCGTCAGTTACAGCTGTAAGCAAGATTTAAAAGTCTGATGGCAGAACTGGCTTTGACCTGACTTGTTTGGCCAGATACTGGCATATAGGTGACAATCAGTGCACATATAGTGTACATATGTTATAAAAAAAGATTTGATTTTAATAGCCCACTCTGCATTGTAACATTTAATTTCTGAAACCAACCATGACTTTAACACACCCAGATTATCTAATCTGTCAGAAACCAGCGACTCAGTACCACCCAGATCTTGTCTAACGTGTTACTCCGCATGCTTCTGTGGTTTGTAGCAACAGTTTCCTCATAAGTGCTTGGAGTGCCTTTGTTTTATGGCGGCACCGCCTGTGCATGTTCAAGTCAATCAGAAACCACAAGAAAGCACAAAGGAGATTAGTGTCCTCGCTGTCTGCTATGTTGTAGTTGATGGTGTGCATGTACAAATATGCAAATGCAGAGATAGCCAATGGCGTAAGACCTCCATGGTCTTTTTGATGATGTCTGTATCATCAAAACAATAGATAATAGATTGCTTTCTTTTTACTCTAAATTATACCGTATGCTGTGTGCCTTTGTTTTTTTGTCCCTCAGGCAATGCTGGACAGACAGTATTTTAACTCCAGTTTTATACAACAAACACATCAATGAATGAGCTTTTAAATGATTTACAACTAAAGAATTGCTTCTTGCTTTCTTGTGTATTGCCAGTTTTGCCATGTTAAACATGAACACACATTTTTTGGGATCATAGACCGACTGTTTCAGCCATGTGAACCGAGGACTAATTGTGCAATTATGATTTAATTTGTTTTGCTCAAGGGCACGCAGCTCTGAACTGCAGCCAACCTTTGGCACATGTGCCACTTTGAAGTTTTCATTAAACACCTGACAATTAAAAAGAACCACAAGCACCTTTTTTTTTTGTATACATTTTTCTACTACTTTTTTGGCATTGTAAAGCAAAACTTTAAGTCTTACCCTTCAGATGAAAAGTAAACTTTAATCAATATCCTCTGCAAACTTCTGTAAACTTGCCAAGCTGGAAAAAAAAGATAACTGAGGATGCCGCAAGACGGTTGATGACACAAACATGCTTCACTGAAAGAGGCAAGATATCAACATTGTGCAGGAAAAGTAATATCTATATGGCCGTGAGCATGAGAAGGAGGAGCCCAGTGCTGAAAGACACAAGCTATAAACCAGTCGTCAAAGTAAATATGTTGGGACTCTAACCGTTCGCTTGCGACACTTTGTTTGTCAGAGCTGTTTCTCTTGAATCAGAGGACAACTACGGCATTTTATACATGACTGACCCTACAAGAAAAATAACAGGACACATTTTGATTGAATGATTCCTGAAGTACGGCACAGGAGTCTGGAAGGAACTTCCAATGTAAGTAAACTCAAATCTCTCTATGACTTGAGAGGTAAAAGATTGTCGAACACGTATCTTGATATGTGTTTGACTTTTCATTGACCTTTTTCTTTGCTGAAGTAGTTGTACCATTGCATAGGTTCTTAGATTCATTTATTCTTCCAGCAAGAACATTAACTAATGCTGTCTTAAGATATCCCACAAAGCTTAGTTGGTTCATTTTTAACAGCCACTTTTCTGTGCAAACACTGTTTCAAATCCTACATGTTAATCAGCTGTTTTTTGTTTTTTTTTTTAAATCCAGGTTGAGCCGTAAGCGACCTCTGTTTGATGGATATAAAAAGAAGCCTCAGCTTTGCAAAAAGAAATGTTTGGCCAGTCTGAAAACTCTGCTGGACAGATATGAGAGTGACAGAGACACAAAACATGCCAGACTAAGGTGTGTATGACTGAAGAAGAGATGCAGTATATTTACAGTTGATATGGGTCTTGAAATAATATGTTGCAACAGGAAAAGTCACAGGTTTATTTATGCACTCGGGTTGTTTTAGGACAGAGAGTGTTTCAGGCGTCACATTTTCACTTCCTGTTTGTATTAGTATTGCTGCAAAAGTGTCAGGGTAACATTTTATGTATTATATGCTTCATATGATATATATCAGTGTTTCACAAGTGTATTCTCACACATAACCATGCCTCTGAACTTTTTCTTACACATATTTCCAATATACTTTATATCCCACATTTATTGGCGATTTGTCCTCAAACAAAAGAAACGTTTAAATCAAGGATTGAAGTACCTCCAGAGTAAATCATACACAAGAAAATAAGTTTATGCATTTTATTTAGACCTTTATTCAGTTGAATGCAGTACAAAGACAAGGTATTTAGTGTTCAAACTGATTTTATTTATTTATTTATTTTTTGGTAAATATACTCTAATTCTGAAATTGATGTCTGCAACACATTTAATAAAAGTTAGGACAGATGCATGTTTACCACTGTGTGAAATCACCTTTTCTTTTAGAAAGTGAGGAAACTGAGGACACTTATTGTTCAAGTTTTGAAAGTAAAATTATTTCCATTTCTTGCTTGATTTATGACTTTAGCTGCTTGTCATGTTTTGCGTTTCGTAACACACCACACATTTTCAGTGGGAGACAGATCTGGGTTGCAAGCTGGCCGGTCTAGTACTCGTACATTTTTACTATGAAGCCAGGCTGTTGTAACACTTGCAGAATGCAGCGTGGTATTTCGTTCTTGAAATAAGCAAGGACGCTCCTGAAAAAGGATCTGTTGCTTCAAATTCTGTACATACCTTTCGGCATTAACAAATCTTCACAAATGTGCAAGACATGAATACACCCCATACCATCACAGATATGGTTTTAAACATAGAGTTAGTAACAATCTAGATGTTCCTTTCTGTCTTTAGCTCTGAGGACATGATGTCCAATATTTTCAAAAACAATTTGAATTGTGGACTTGTCAGACCACAGCACACGTTTCCACTTTGTGTTAAAAGTGTCTTAGATGAGCTCTGAGAAGAGAAGTCTGCAGCGTTTCTGGATGTTGTTGTTTTTGGCTTTTACCTTGCATGGTCCAATTTTTTGCATTTTAACATATGTAGCAGTTGAACAAACAAAACATAAACTTTGAATTTTAAGGTGTTTTGGGTTACTGGTAGGATTAGCTGTAACCCCCATGTTTCCCGTCTTAATGCTAAGCTACGCTAACCAGATGCTGGGTGTAGATTCATGTTAAATGGACAGACATGTTGTGATAGACATGAAAGTGGATTCTTTTTTCTCATCTATCTCTGCAAGAAAGCAAATCAGTGTAAATGTCAAACTATTTGTTAAAAAAGTAATGTGACAACACAATTTTTATCATAGGACAATTTAGACTTATGCATAGAAGTGTCAAAAATAGGAATAAATATAGTTTAAGTTAATATTTACATTTTAGACACCCATTTTCCAGTGACTATGTTGTTTTCACATTACTCAACCAAACTTTTCTGCCTTACCATGAAATATCTTTGTGCTACAGGACGAGCTGTCGTCGCCCCTGCACACCTGTAGCCTGTGTGACCAAACACCTGAATGACACTGATGGTTTCTTTGAACGAATATCGTCCTGGGCTGACACACAATCCTCTGTGAATAAAGTATTGGAGCATCTCAAGTTCAGACAAGCCAATGATGACATTTTACTCAATGACTCAGTCAACAAGAAATTTTTGGAGTTTCACTGTTATGTTACCGAGGAAAGTGGCACAGAAGATAAGCAGCATTCGTGGGCCGTTATTGAGAAACAGGAGGAAATTGTCATGTATGGACCTTATTATCCTAATTACATCAGCAAGGTACACAGCGAGGACTTCATAGTTAAACAAACTCAGGAACTTCTGGAGTCAGAAGCTGCCGCAGAAGACTGGAGGGTGTATGTTTTTACCAGGAACAGCCCCTGTTTGGCGAGAAACACAGATCCATGTATGCTGAACCTTGTTCAAAAAGCTCAGCAGTGGTGGAGCATGTATGGAGTAAAGACTCATATTGGTTATGTGAAATGTTGGGGCTTCAAGGGAACTAAAGAAACTCTGTTCGGGGATATTAACTACAGCCAAGTGGAGTGTGTAGACCAAACTAAGGACTATGAGAGCTATGTGAAAGCGGCCATGAAGACTGATCCTAACCCTTTATGTAAAACTCTGTTCTCTGCTGTTAAAGGCCTCCTGAAGTCTGCAGGTTTTACTTTGATAAATGTTATGCAGGGTCAAGACTGGAAGAGTTACTTTAAAGGCATGCATAATGTTTTTGAAAGCAAGCCAGAAGAGGAGAAAAAAGTCTTCATGCAGGAGGCTAACACAATCATCGAAGCTGCACAAGTTCTGCTTTCAGAAAAAAACGGAAGTTTCGATGAGTATTTAGAAAGAGGACGTGCGTTTGCATTTGATTACATTTTTAACTCACAAGTACCAGATGCCATGCAGGATGAAATAAGACTAACATTTCATGAGTCTTGGAAGGATATGATAAAGGACAAATATGCCAAATTCATCAGGGAGAAGCTGTCAGAATACTTCAATCAATATACCGTTCAGCTTTTTATCAAAGACATTGTAGCATTCACAAAAGAGTACTTACAAATTGGAAGGATACAGTTTTCAGCAGAGGCTCCTAGATTATGAGGAAGTACATGATTGGCATGCGTTTGAATGATTGACACGCAAGCGTAACATCACACATACTATTTGCATTACGTCAGATTGCTTTGACTTTATTAGTTTCCTCAGCAGAGCTACAGTTGCACACAGAGGACAGGCGTCAGGTAGTGTTAGTGCACACTGAAAAAGTCCACATGTCCACCTCTTGCTGTGTCTTTACTTAACAATATAACACAAATGGTGTATTATAATTATACTGGAGTGGAGTTTTTACATATATGCTCATATATTTGTTGGTAATTATCCCACATTTACACACGTTGTCCCCCCATGCTTGTCACAAGCAAATTAAAGCATTAAGTATCGCTAACAAACTGTACATTCTTGATACAATACACATTTCATCATTTATCAAACAACCTTTAGGTGACAGATGATAGTTAGATGATTGTGTAGTTTGGGGTTGTGTCTTTAATAATAAATACTAGCAGGATGAAAGGCACTTTTTAAGTTTTCTTGTAGATGCACATCTGCACTTGTGTCAGCAGAGGGAGTAATGTGCCATTACTTCCATCTGCATTCATCAAATGCAACCTGCTTGCTGCATTAGCAGATTTTCATGTGTTTTTATGTACAGTGTATATATATGTACAGGTGTCAATACTAACATGCATTTTTTACACTTTAAATGAAAAAGCCAGCAGGGAGCTGTTTTATTGCACTGAATGGGAGATCATGTTTACTAAAGGTCATAGTTTCTCTGGTGTTGAGGAGTGATGGATGTCTTAAACGATTCAGTTTATGATAAAAGCTCCTGATTAGCTTGTCTTAGTCAGATTAGATATACTGTGAATTTCCAACTGGGCATTACGATCATAGGTATCATATATAAATGACTGTGATCAGTGAGTGTCAATATTTGGATATCTTTAAAGGGTCAGTTCACCCAAATGAAAAATCACATTCATATTCTTTTACATTTACCCCTACTGGTGATTTGCTTTCCAGTTGGTTTTATCATCTAAAGAGACCGAGCCGCACTATTTAAACTAAGATAACTGGATGTTTGAGAAAAACTCAATAGCAAAGTGCTTTACCGCATACTCTGAATAATCCACAGACCTCGTCACCTTTTAACAGTTTGAATTATCCACCAACCTACACCTGTTGTCATTCCCAATTCATGAATTCATGATAAGTGTTGGTATTTGATAATGTGGGAATGAGATCAGGCTGGTACCTCTCTTCAAAATAAATCGATCGATCTAGGAGTGAGAACAGGTTAACCAAACATGCAAAATACTGAAATTTGTCATCTGTGGATTACTAAGTAATTGGCACATTGTTTGCTCTGTAAAGACACAAGGCTTTTGAGTGTTAGAAATATAATTTTCATTTACCTCTGTTGCACTGATATGTGATATCTGCCAGTAGATATCATCATGAGTGTGAAGATATATAGTTGCTGTTTTTCTTATTAATGTGAACTGACCTTTTAAGTACCCTTGCAACTCCTTAATGGTGTTACTTTTGACATTAAGATTTGCTGTTGGGATTCTTTACATGTTATGAGTGTCTATTTTATGGCAAATTGTCCAATAATGTGAAAATTAAGAAAATTATAACTACATTTTTTAAAAAATCAAAGACTTAAAGTCTGACTATTACTGTTATTTGTTACTGGTTCATGTTACAGTATTTGTCACTTAATGCATCTGCACTGGCATGACAGAAAAGATGAATGACAAAAGAAGTTTTTCCACTTGTTGCAGTTTTTCATATTGAGCATTACTGTGTGTGTCTAATCACAGTGCTGCACTTTAACAAACTCCATTCAGTCCTTGATTGCTGTGATTGAATGCACAGTTCTGTTTAAGGTCTCCATTTCTTTGGTGGCTCCCACATACATACAGTATGTGTCCCCTAGTGTTGCACTGAAGGCACTGTATGGTGTGTAGGCTGCAGGAACATCTGCATCCAGAGCAGCAGTCTGCTTTCTGTCTCTAAGGAGAGCTTAACTGCTATAGAAAGTTTCGTCTGAGATGTTGGTTGTAGGTCTTCTAGGCCAGGATTAGGTTGCTCCAGGGCTCAGCTTTGGAGCCAGATGACCCACTGTGGCCCCCAGGGGACATCTTGAGAGGAATGGCCCCACCTTGAGTTGCCATGTAGGCAGGCAGAGATGAAATCTAGAGGAATACAGAAGGTCATGATGAGAAGCCCAATGTGGGAATTTGTTATGTAATCTGTATGGTTGTTCATTTCATTTATGTTGACATCATTAAAATCTTATCTTGTCCTTTTATTTGCAACCCAATCACCAGGCAAAATGTCAGCATTGTATGTCTCTGCAACAACAGATACACTACATTTGCATGTTATTATGTAGCAGGTAGATTTAATGTTTCAACATAATGCTGTGGTTAATGTGTGGTAATATTTAGGCACTAAAACCAGTTGTTTATGGTTTGGAAAATATCATGTTCTGGCTTACAAAAACCCCGTTATTGGGCACAATCCCTGCAGGAAACACTGCAATATCTATAAAAAAAAACAACCACTTTTTAAAGCACTATCCTTGCCAGAAAAACAGCAGTGGGTTACTAAAAAACAACCAGGTTTGTGGACAGTGGGGAAACAAGCCATGGGCCCCTTAAAAAATCTAAGTTTGATAAGCCATCCACCATCCCTTCCACATTAATATTTATGAAACATGTAAATATAATGTATACTTGGGTTGCAGAAACGTACAATGCCAACATTTTCCTCTGGTGGCTGGGCTAAGTATTTGGCATGTGAAAAAAATATCAATATTATAAGTACAACATAAGAATCCATAGTACAGAATATAATATGGATCAATATGGAATATAATAATCATATCTAAACATTAGTTTAACTGTTGTCTGCTTCTTCAGGTGATTCTAAGTGCTATATCGTATGCAAATGGACTTGCTTGAGTTTCTTGACGTTTCTGATCCAAGAGGCTTCCTCAGTTTTGTCAGACTGGTTAGGAGTCCCGGGCTTTAAACTTTTGGTGGGTAAGGACACTTAAAGGGGATACCATTTTCTGGGCTTTTTATACTGATTTTAATTCACCTGTTTTTTCATCACAACAAAAAACTCATTCTGAATGTAGAACTCTCTGAAAGTCGACTGAAAAGGCATCCAACCTGTGCATGTGCGCTGTGGTGTGTGTACAAGCTGTGAGTGTCCGGCTCTGTCTTTATCTGGCGAGGCTCCTCTGTGGTGGTGGAGGCCCGGGGAGTGCTGCTTGGTGTGACGGGAGTCCCCTCACTGCCAGGGGTCCCTGTGGAGCACCAGAACTGAAGTCATTACACATTCATGGACAGTATGTCACAGAGCCAAGTTAATAAGTCTTTGATAAGCTCCTGCTTAACTTACCAGTCTCACCAGACTCACCAGTTTGGGACTTGTTGAGGTTCTTAGGTTTACGTTTGCGGGTCTGGATGCCCTCTTTCTTCATTGCGAGGGGTCGTGGTACCTGTCAAGACACCAGGACAAAGTAATTGCACTTAGTCAACTAATAGCAGACTGACATATTATAAGTGTAACGTCCATGGAGGCTTGTCAGAAAATGTTGTTAGCAAGGTGAGGTCAAGACTTGGGTGAAAAGGAAAAAACATATATATGTAGTTTTTCATATTTGTGTCATTGCCTGCCAATCTTTCTTCCCCTCTCCTTTTTCCGCAAAGTAGGTAGTCTCATCTTGGAATTTGTTTGGAGTAAGAAGACCCCTATAGGTTACGATGTCAGATTTTACAGAGGCCCAAGAAATTGGGGAGGAATGACATTACCGAATATTCTAGTTTTACTATTGAGCAACAAATACAAGAAACTTAAATTACTGGCTTCAATATAAGGATATTGAGGCTCTTTCAACATGGTTAGTTATTAAGGCCAGTTCAGCTCATCCAGTAGCACTGAAGGCCTTTCTGTATTTACTTCTTTTTTTTTACCTACACAGCGAATGTGATTGTGACCTCCTGCCTTAAAATTTTGGGTTCAATTCATAAACAGTTCATTAACACAATAATAATTGTTTATTGAACAAATGACTATAACTGTTGCTTTGTGATTATGTGGAAAATCAATAAACAAAGTTTGAAATAAAACACAAGAAATGAAGTGTAGAATTATGAAGTTGCATAAAATGGCAATACTCAGTAAAGGACAAATATGTCAAAACTGCCCTTGAGTACTTATGCCAATTAACTTCCACTACTGAACATATGCAAAATTTCAGCAGTGTCAGATGCACTTGCTCTTCCTTCCCGTCTCCCTTCTTTCTCTCTCACCCCGTGGAGTTTCATGTAGAGGCCGCAGGCGTTGCAGACTGGCTCTCCCTCTGCGTTTCGTCGCCACAGGGTGGTGAGGGTGGTGTGACAGTTGGAGCAAGACAGGCCCACCCTCCTCGAGGCAGACTGCAGAATATAAAATACAATATGTCAAGAGAAAATGATTTGTTCATGTTTTAGTTACAAATAGACAAGTATATCTCCACTCTGCTGCAGGCTGAAGCCACTGTGACTGTGTGACTTCACTGTATGATTCAGAGTACAGAGATGCTCTACTTTCACCCACCAGCCGTCTTTGAGGTTTGATAAGAGGTCTGTTGATGCCGTTCATCTTGTGGTACAGTCCGCAGGCATTGCACAGGTAGTGGCCGGTACCATCCCGCCTCCAGAGGGGGGTTGACATCGCCCCACAGTTCACACACTCTCGCCCCTCAACAAAGTCATCAAACAGGTCTGATGGGGAAAAAAGAAATATGATAAGCTAAAACATTCGTTTTTCTTTTCCCAGAAGCCTCATCTGAATCAAACAGTACTTTGTTTCTGTAAAAACTGTTTTTTTAAGGAATACTTAAGCCGTAAAATGATAATATGTACATCAATAACTCACCCTGTTACAATGACTTTGCTTTTCTCACATGCCTCCAGTGAACAAAGAATAAAAACAAATCTTGAACTGAAGAAAAAGGGAACCGCATTTCGCAACAGCAAAACTATATCAAAACATCTGTTTACAAGCTCTCAACTTCTGCACTATAATCGAAGTCTCATTTATCCAGCTGTATTCTCCAACCTGGACTCACAGGGTCAAAGATGACGGGGCACCATGTAGCATCTGTGTGCAATGCACAGGGCTTTCCACCAGCTCCAGTGTAAACTCTGTTCACAGTGGGCAGGAGGGGAGAGCAGTATTGAGAGCAACGTTTGTTGCACTGAAAGCCAGGTGTATTTAAGCAATATGCTGCTGCCTGTCTGGTTGTGTTTCTCATCAAAGTTAGGTGGCTTTTGGAGACATTAGCAATGTATTTTTTTTGCCTATACCTAACCTCCCACTCCTGCTTGCCACCAACCCTCTCTGGCTCAAGATACAATCCAAAAGTCTGTCTTCTGCATTATTTTAGTAATGCAAGGGGCTTCTGCCCCAGCAATCTCCAAAACACAAATTGACATATATATATATATACTTGTCTATGCACAAGAGTGGTGCAACTGCTTTAGATATCACAATTTTAGCAAAATTGCTTTTGTTTGGGAAGCACTGAGCATATGAGTGGATAAATAAGAGTTGGAATATACTGCAGGAGTTGTGTGAGATTTTTTGATATGGTTTTGCTGTTGTTAAAGGTGGACACCTATGACTTCAATTCATCAATAACTGTCTCCATATTTGTATTGTTCAGTCACCGTGAAGGCACGTGAAGGTTGTTTTTTTCATGAATTCAGCGTAACATGGGTGAGAAACTGATAAATGAATGGTTAGTTTTGGGGTAAGAATAAATTCTTCAGCACTCAGACTCTGGTGGATTAACAAAAATATGTGTCCTGGACAAAGTGAAGCTACTGCAATTTGTTTGTTTTCTTTTCTTTGTTTTACCAATAGTGTTTTAAGCATAGCCATAGGTTTTGGTAATGGTACTTGTATAATAATAAAAATGATAACAATAACAATAAATTTAATAAATCAATTTTTCTTTTCTTTTAAACTTTTTTACTATTATTTTGCAGATTTTTAGGCCATGTCTTGTTAAGTTGCTTTTTTTTTTTTTTTTTTTAAAGAAATCAAATCAACTAGCTCAGGTTTCAAAGGGTTAAACCCTTGCTATGAAATGCAGTAGCATCTCTCCACCAGCAGGAGGCGCAATCTTACAGGCCCTCACAACAACAGCAGCCAGAAATCCCTCCTTATCTCTCAGCTCCCCCTGAGATGAGCATTCGGCTGGAAATAGAGTCAGAATAGAGCTCCATCATGTCCAAACAGAAACTCTCAGTGTGTCAATCACGTCTCTTTCTCCCTCTCCTTCAGTTAGCATCTCATAATCGTCACACTCTCATCTAACAGAGATCCACTCAGACATTCAGGTGAAGGAGGCATCAGTCTGTGATGTGATAGTGACAGCTTATAATAAGAGCTTTGTGAGTTTATGCTGACAATATATTGAGGAGATATGCAAAACACCAACATGTTAACTGTAAAAAAAAAAAAAAAAAATCAGAACGTGGTGCTGTTTTAAACTTCATGCACCACTGTGCATAATTATTTTTCCTCAGATAGTATAAATCTGGCCTCCATCTGCTCCTCCCTCGCTGCAGAGCCCGACTGATACATTTTCAGGCCTCCTCCAAGGCTGAGAGCAAAACAGAGACAGCAGGGCGAGCTAACCTTGAGCCAGGCGGCCATTGTAGCCAACACAGCACACACAAGACAATACACAAAAGAAACACTACAGTGTCCACATCTATATATGTGGAGGTTTATTTTTTCCGCTGTGTAAATGTCAGCGTGTGTCTTTATCTGGAGACACCGACGCCTTAAGGGGACAAAGGTGAACAAGACTGTGACATTATGTGAAGACTGACTGTCTGTGCAAGGTTTAAATGTTTTTTTCATTTGTCACAGTGGTGGCAGTAAATGAGGGAATACAGAGGCAATTAGTGAAAGTAATGAAGTTGAATTACTCAGCTTTATCTGAGTACAATGTACAGTACGTTCATTTTCGTCAATAATTTTTCTGAGACATTGTACTTTAAATTCACAAAGTTTCAGGTGGGAATATTGGAGCTTTTTACTCAGTCTGATTGCTGTGGTCACTAATATGTATTTTTTTTAAATAATGTATCTAGTTAATCAACAGATGTTACATGAAATAATGACACAAAAAAGTCTACAGTATATAATGATAATAGAGGGGTCTCTCATAGTAATGGAAAGTGACCTAATGCATTTATTCAAGTACTTTACTTGAAGTACTTTTTCTTAACTTGGGTATTTTCATTTTATGCAACATTACATTTACAAAAATATTAAGTCTTTAACTTCACTACATTTATTTAACAGAGTTTTCTGTTTAAAAATAACTATGATTCTAATGATATTAAATATATCAGTAACATGCACAAGCATGGGTGTATCATGAGATAATGGGCCCCTGGGTACGGGTAAGGACCCCACAAAAAGGCCTCTAGAGGCAAGACACATAGATCTTGTGCTGGTTTTGTTAATTTGTGACTCTTTATAGTTTCATCATTTTGCATTTTTTTTTGTCTCTTTGTGGTTGTGTTAATTTAGCCAGTGGGGCCCCCGACACTTGGGGCCCCTGGGCCTGTGCCCAGTATGTCGGTTCAGTCATTCATCTCTCTGCTGGCAGGAGCCTTTGATAAGTATTTATACTTTCGATACTATGGAATACATACTTTTATTGAAATAATATTTACAGTATGAGAGTTTTACTTATAATGGAGTATTTTTACAGCAGGGTAATGCTACTTGCACTTAATCTTATTGTTCTTTGGATATTGTATGTATTTTACACTCAGCGCTTTTTAGATTTTACTTTACAGTTTTTTTTCAAATTTGTATCCAGTCGAATGTGGAGTAAACTGGAAAAATATTGTGTATTAGTTGCAAACATGAAACAGTGTAAAGAGAGAATATTGAACTGTTTAGGTTATTAGTTGACTTTTTATTTTATATTCCAGGCAGAGGCACAAGCTCCTCATATGTGACAGAGACATGTTTAACTTTCACCAAGGTCCTTTTGTGGTACTATAGATATAATATCTTATAATCTAAAATAGTGATAATATTCCAGAAACATATAATGAAAAAATGGAATGGTGTAGTTGTTTACATAAAATATGTTTTAAAGATCAGTTCACGAAAGAATTACCCTTTCAGGGCAAAATGTGATAAACATCTGATTAGACTCTTGTTTTTCTCTTTTTTTTCTTTGTTTTCTTTTTTTTGCTAAAACAGCTGTAACACATATGTTTATAAGCCATTTATAATAACAAATTGTAAATGAGACACAGGCCTAAATTAAAAAAAAAAAAAAAGATCTGACATATTCCACAAATATTTGAACAAATCCAAGTTCCTTGGTAAAGCAATGCTGACAGTGATCATGAAAATAATTCTCACTGTGATTTATTTCTTCTTTTATTGACTGTAGAGAAAAGTCACTTCACAGCTGAGGGAGTTTCCCTTTTCTGCTTTTCACCAACAGAACAATAGATACTCTTAGAGCTCGACTGAATGCCATTTCATCAAACACTCAGATTTGATTTCATTTGATGTGATTGTAAAACAATGAGGTGAAGCCGCTCACTGAAACACCTGTAAAGAACAGCAGTGAGTAAACAGTCTACTGATTACAATCATGAAGAGGTCAGTGAGGATCAATGTTGTTATCTGTCACACTGTTGTGCAGCTCATCTGCTTCTTTCTTCATCAAACACTTAAAAGAGCCTTATAGATGGGAACATTTGGTCTTTTTATTTTAAGTTAGACAGAAGGAGTAACTGATATTTTTAAATGAGTAAATAATCAGCTGTTAAACTGCTATTAATTTGATAAAACTACCAATAATATACCTACTAAGTGATATGTCTAATGATCATCAGATTGTAAATTATATGATAATGAAATGGGATTGTAGTCATGAATTTATGAATGAATAGATGCCCATCAGCACCTTGCACAAAATGCAGATAATATGATAAAAAAAAAAACCCAAGGGTCAAATAAATACAACTCTGAGTAGTACACAAGGTGCAAGTTGCAGTCATCAAAAATTTGACAACCTAAGCAAAATCGATATGTTGCAATATTTTGGTCCAGAGTGCAACCTGCAGCCTGCAGCTATAGGCCCGATTCACATCAAGCAGCATGGAGACTTAAAGCTGAAGTCAGCTGCTGAGGTTATATATACTCCTAACATTTATTATTATTATTATTATTATTATTATTATTATTATTATTATTATTATATTTATGGGAAACCTGAGTTCATCTACAGGCCACATAAACACAACTCATAAACCACAATACCCATAAACTGTTATAAATTCAGCTTCAGTTAAATATGAATTTCTTTCACTGCAATAATGTTGACTATGTTTCTATTCATAAAAATAAACAGACATGTTTACAATGTGTTAATTTGTTGACGGTTGATATCTATTAAAAACAGTCAATCTCAGTATTAAATGTAGAGTTGACATGATTAGTTGATTAATTGATCAAAAGAAAAAAATTACCAACTGTCTTTTTGAAAATCGATTAACTGTTTCAGACAATTTTCAAGCACAAATGTCAAACATTTGCTGTTTTTAGCTTATTAAAAGTTAGAATTTGCTGCTTATTTGTCATTTATGATCATAAATAAAGAGTCTTTTGACTGTTAGTTGGACAAAAGAAGTAAATTGAAGATGTCACGTTGTTCTCAGGGAAATTGTGTTAAGCATTGCATGGACTAAAGTATGAAATGATCAATTGTATTTTAAAAAATCACCAGTAAATTTACTGATAATGAAAAAAGTTGTTAGTAGCAGCCTTAATTAAACGTCATTAATTTCTATTAATACTCAGTCTGACCTCGTTTAATTTAACTGATAAAGTAAATCATCATACAATGTGGATTTAAAATCCTTCTCAGATTATTTTTTTTATCAATACAAAATAAACCATAACTTCAATCCAGGACTCTTTATCATTTATACGTATAAAAAGTCACTTGAATATACATGGAACTGTAAATGTGGATTTTAAAAAGTATTATAACTGAACGTGTGTTAACTACAAAAATAATGCAGCGATACAGTGAAGCAGGCAGCAAGTTCAAACGATATGCAGGATTACTGCTGGGACTAAAAGTAGCATAACATAAAAATGAATTGCTCTCCATTATTACATTAGCTGTCGTGAAAATACATTGCCGATATTGTGTAACTTAAAAAAAAACAAACGGACAGATTTTTGAAGGTGACATTCAGCCTTTAATCCTGCAGAAATCAGACTGTCTGCGGTCAATTTATGACCACATCACGGTAATGATTGATCTCACGTAGCAGCCTGTAAAATGCATTGATGTTTTTACTTTCTGCTTTACTCAAATATATAATTACTTAGGCTAAAATAAACCATGCATGTACACTGCTTTGAATTAAATTAAATCAGAGGGTTTCGCCCTGCAGAAATTGGATGAGCGGTGACTGACATTTATTTTCAGGTCTAAAAGGATGAATAGATTCATAAATAAATAAATAAATGCACATTAAAAACAGTTTAAAGTTGTCCAATAATTCAAGAACGTCTAACTGATTCGTTTACTTATGATTTTTCTGTGTGAAATAAATAATAATATAATTGTTTTAATTTTCTAATTCAAATCAGAATAATCTGTATTTGGTGTGGTCTGTTAACTAAAATCGTTTTAATATAATGGGTTTTACTTAAAGATCATTTTATACGTGCAGACAAAACAGACAATATTTTTTCCTGTTCTGTAAAGAAAGAAAGAAAAAAACAGAGAAAGAAAGAATTGATTTTTCAATCAGGCCTTGCAACCTTTCACCTTGTCCATGTGTGTTTTCATAGCCATTAACTGGGCTATGCTCTTTATTAATCAATGACAAATATGAATAAATAAACGAGACACGCTTCTCTCTTTTCTCAACGATATCTGCACTTATTTTCCTTCTGGTGACTAAGAGGCTGCTAGTTTAACCTTCTCAACATTTCTGTCTGGATGATAAAATTCGAAAAAGTCAGAACACCTTTTATTGTGAAAAAGAAAACGAAAAAGTGCAGCATGACACATAGCCTACAAAATAACTACATTTAAAAAGATGTAGCCTAAATCATTTTTGCTTACCGTTTGGGTGCCGTGTTGTGCCATGAGGAGCGCTGGTTTGGAGACCGTGGAGGACCGGGCTGTCAAAGGGGGACGCCGGCCACGTTCCACCCACGTTCGGGCTCATGTAGGCCGGGTAGGGGCTGTGATAGGACCCGCTGAGGCTCCGGGCGCCGTAGTGCTCCCTCCCGTTGGCAGAGATGTTTAGCGGGCTGCTGTAAGAAGCTGCCGTGTCCCGGGCCGTGGCCACCCCGGAGGACAGAGGCGGGCTGGTGGAGAAGGCGAAGCGCGGAGACACCGGGGAGTGGTTGTACGAGGGCACCGAGTCGGCGCACGGCTGCGCCCAGGCAGAGTGGCTCGACACCGGGCTGCTCTGCTGCGACGCACCGGGCGTCTGGAGGTACGGCAGCGCCGGGATCATGGGAGTGACGACCCGGGTGGTGGGCACATAAACCGGAGAGGTGCCCGTCGAGGCGTTGTGGAGAAATCCGGCCTCATAGGAGGGGGGTCCGTGGTTGGTTGTCATTATGCCCTGATACATATCCTCTCCTTGAAGCTGGACATCCGTGTTGATAGAAGGGATAATGATAGTTTGGATGCACTTACGCACAGGTGTTTAAACGCAAAAACATGCAGTTTATCACAATCCGCGAAGCTTTAACTTCCTTATTAAAATCAGATCTGCTGTTAAGAAGTGGCAATCAGAAAAGGGGAATAAAGAGAGAGACATGAGAGAGGAGGAGGAGGAGTGAGAGACTCTGTGATCAAGATCCAGCTGTTATCATCTCTCTCTCTCTCTCTCTCTCTCTCTCTCTCTCTCTCTCTTTGCAAGCCAAAAAATGTAAAGGTATTTAAATACAGGGGCGGAGGTTTAGTTTGAAAGTGGGGGAGGGGGGTCACAGGGGTCCATCGTCAGAAAATTTTAAACATCAAACATTTAATTTCCTAATTTTTATGCATCGATATCTGCCTTTTCTGCCTCAAGTTATGGTGGAAATGTCTTTCAGAATAAATCTATTTAGCCTACTACTTTCATTTTTATTGGAGGAGACAAATAAACTACACATCTTTTAAATACTGAGGGAGACGTGCCTCCCATCATATTAATGAAACGTAATAATAAAAACAAGAAAGAAAGAAACTCCGATAACTAAATTATAAACATTTTTTCTAGTTATGACGTGTTTTGGCTTAACAAATGCTAACCAGAAATACAATGTCATTTATTTAAGCCTATTTATATTAGGTTATCTTATTATGTCCTTCCTGCTGAATTCGATAAAATAATTTATTTTGTTGTTATTGTTTTTTAAGTCGTTTTTTCGTCCTGTTCGTGTATTTTGGGCTCCATTTTTAATACAAGACACTTACTTTTCATTTTAATTTGTGAATCGAAATAATGCATAAGGACATACGCAGTACCAACTCTCATTTTCATTTGTCAAAATATTTTTTTCGTTAGTCTCAAATGACTTAGGTCTGAATAACAATAGCTTTAAAGACGCTATTGACGCTATTTTTCAAGTTATACTATAACAAGGCCAGTAGTTAGGATCATATAAATGTGCATAATTTTTTTCTGCGCGTGAATATAAAAAGTTTTCTTGTGGTATTGTAGCTATATCAAAATAAACCCACTGGGAAAAAACAGCTTAGCCCATGATGACATTTTTGATGCAGGGTGCCGCTTTACATGCTCAAAATAAAACTGATCATTCTGGTTAGCATCAAGACATTTTTAGATTAATAAGTTAAAATGTGGTGAGCGTTATTATCGACACATAAATTAACTGAGCATCAAACTCATTAATCCATATCCGATCAAATAATTTTGGACGTTTAAGAGAAAAGTTGCAATAAAGAAATATGTAGGAGGGTCTAACAGTTCATTAATTAGTCTCATGACTTCTTGGTTTCCACACATGTGCTGAACTAGCACTTACATGTCTAATAACAATAACATTAACGCCTACAGGGTTTTTTTTCTTCATGACAAAAATGAAAAATACTTCTGGACGCTTGACGCGCCTTCAGTCGGAAGTCTCCGGCGGTTGTTGTCCTCGTGGGGACAGATTTATACCTGTCATCAACACCAGTGAACATAAACACACGAGGCCATTTCATTGTGCGGCCACTTCCCATACGACAGGCTGCCAATACGGTCCAGTGTGTGTGTGTGTGTGTGTGTGCGTGTGTGTGGTGGAGGTTGCAGTTTTGTATTAATGCAAAGAAACTGTATGTGATCTTATTAGAAAGCTATCAGAAGACTCTCTGTGATCATTGCTCATCCAGCTGTGACAGAGAGAAACAAAGCAAACCAGCAATGTGTTCACAGGAAATGGGGATTGTTTTGAATATGTTACTGTTTTTATTTTATCTCACATATTAACACAGATTTAGTTTGACTTGACTGTTTTCTGCCACCAAACCTTGATTTTTACCATGCCAGCATGAAAATCACAGAAGTCAAATCACCTAAATTGAATGCAGCCATCATTAATTTAATTAATTACAATTATGGTTTTAGGCTATTAAAGGTTTAAATTTTCTGCAGTGGAAGGTGCCCACTGAAAACTAAATATAAGATATGCATAGTCAAATCAATGCATCTACTCACAACAGACTTCTGCATGGCGATAGTTTGCAGGTGCAGTATGGCACAAAAACCATCTCTAGATTGAAAAACAGCACCAGAGGAAAAATATGTAGATTTATGTTGATTTGGGGGTGAACTGTCCCTTTAATCAAGTTGCTTTAAGAAGAGCATTATTTGAAATGACAAATATCCTTAAAATGTTATTAGAACATTAGATTAAAATGTTTTATTTAAAACATTATTGTAACTTGTAGGTAACGTCAGCCTGTGTGGGAACGTTCTGTGCCAGCTGGGATACTACAAAGATCGCAGAATGGTAGAGGCCATATCCGGGACTTTTTTGTTTAATTTTTGTACAGAGAGTGTAAGGGAAGACGCCATCATTCATCTTTACATACAGTCTGTGGTGCTGAATTATGATGTTGGGGTTGGTGAGGTTCCTCTGACTTTACGAGTCGGAAATCTAACTTCAGAGGTCGTTACAGTGAAAATGTTTGACAGGAAATTTGGACATTCTGACCTCCTGGTGCAAATAAAGTGCACCATAACTCCACAGTCTCAAACTTTTTTTTTTTCAAACTTGTAGTCCTTAGCAATAACTGATGCTGACTCAAGTGAAATCAGTTGAGGACATTTATCAGATTTCACACAGCTCAAAGGAAAACAACAAAAGGCATTGTGCAATTTGTCACGCATGCAGCAGTAATCCCTGGAAAACTGTAAAATTTTGATGTGTAAAACTGATGAAGTTCCCCTATAAATAGCCCAAACATTCACTATGTGTCATGAACCTTATACAAATTAATCATGTGCAGTATTCACTGCCATCCACCCTGTCTTGTAGAAGTCAAGGCAAATAGAGCAATATTGTCTCAATGGAAATGGGGAACTGTCATCAATGTGTAACTGCAGGCTGATAACAGAACCACCAATTGGTGGCTAATAATATCAAGGCGTGGGCCCTCAGCCTGAGAGGGCTTAAAGTAGCAATGCAGTCAGAAATGATTCATGCGTTTATGGTTCCAGTTAACATATAGAATTTCAGTTTGTGTTTCTGTTAGCTTTGCATGTTGAACGAGAAGTTTGTCGGGCAAGATAAGTCACCGTTCGGCAGCAAGGCTGCTCCTATCAGCCCCTACAGTCTAATCAGACACAGTATACTGCAGGGTGAAGAGTTTACTAAAATAAACTAAAATCAGAGTTCATCCTCTTTTCTGTTATTGTACAGTACAGTGTGTGTTTTGATTTGTGTGTTTGCACATGCCAGGCTGTATCACTGACAGTGACAAAGGCCAGAGCCCGTGAAAACTCTGTGCGTTTGTGTGTGTGTGTCTGCGGGTGTGTTTGTGTGTTTATAACCGTCAGTCTGTGCAACTGTGTGTGTTTTCAGTGTGTATGAATGAGGAGGTGTTAGCTGAGGGACTAGATAGAGATGCTGGTATGTGTCGGACAGCAGCAGACTGTTGCTGAGGGAAGTGTATGTGTGTGAGTGTGTGTGTGTGTAAGTGTAGGTGTGTGCGTGTGTGTGTGTGTGTGTTTGCGTGTGCAAGGAAGACGGGTTGAGGGGCCAAAGTAAGTCACCGACCCCACACGATTGAATCTCTGCCCCAGCCAAGACGGGGACAGTTTTCCTGGTGCCTGGCTTGGACACACACACACACACACACACACACACACACACACACACACACACACACACACACACACAGACACTAGTAGACTCCTGGCTCCAGGAAGAAGGCTTCAAATGGAGAAGCAGGAAAACCCAGCAGGCAGAATACCCTGTCAATACAGAGGCCAGGGAAACACACACACACACACACACACACACACACACACGTCTCTCAGTCATACTCCTCAGTCGTCTTCATTAGCATGCTGTTTTGCAAAGTAAGCCAAGAGTATTAATTCTTGTCTGTGTCTGTTCCTGCAGACGTCACCATGTTTGTTTTATCTGAGCAGACTGATCGTCATGGATCCGCTCATGTGATACTGATGATGATGAAACCGTGCTGATCAATGCTAACTCATTGTCTGCCAAATGGGCCCATAAAGACCTCTGATCATTTCTGACGACTCCTCAGTTCTCTCGTTTGACAGTTATTTGACTTTCCTGAATGATTGGCTTTTGAGCCAGACATTTAGCAAAAGTTTGCTGTAACAGAGTGAAAAAAATTGAATTTCCCCACAGGTATCAATAAAGTTTATCTTTCTCTTCTGAGCAAAGTAGCATGTGGACCAAAAAAAAGGATTATTCCATCAACTTTGGGCTTTTTAAAAATATATATAGTTTGTGTTATCAGTTTTGAATGGGGGTGTCCCCTGAGCATGGCCTCTCGTTGCTTCTCGAAATGGTTTTGTTTCTATTGCTATTTTGGTTCGTTGCTGTGCTTTTTTTGACTGCTATCTGCAAACCAAGTTGGTCCACAGGGACATTGAAGCTCTGCTTTTAACTCTTGCCACAAAACAGCAGCACATTTTATGTCATATGGTGTCCTGTGAGAAGCACTAGCTTGTTATGCATTGGTTTACTTGTAGTGTTTAAGCTTAAGTGATAGTTTTGTGGTTAAAGGGACAGTTCACCCCAAATTCAAAAATACATACATATTTTTCCTCTTACTTCTGGTGCCAGTCAGCAATCTAGATAGTTATGGTGGGAGTAGACGAGGGTTGGAGATATCAGCAAAGCACCCAAAAAATTGAAAAACTCAACAGCAATGTGTCTTTGAAGAAATCATCTCCCAGTTATTCAAGATAATCCTCACACCTTATTGTGAGCAGGCAGCCAGGAAGTGCATCGGGCCCTGAAGTCAATTTCACGTAAGCCATTCTGTCAGGAATTAATGCTCTCGGCCTCCGTAAGTCTCTTGTACGGTTGCTCTGTGGGCCCCACATGCAGAGAATCAGGGTCCCTTCATATCATATAAATCAAGTTTTTTGGCCTCATGCACCACTGAGTAACCTTTATTGGAATAAACAGGGCCCCCCTCCGACGCTATACCCTGTTCACTTAATACATCTATTATTGTGGCCAGTTTCATGTAAAACCTATTTGCTTTCTACCCGCCACCGATATCACTGCACAGAAGGAAGCATGCATCTACTTATGGATGGGTTCATAACAGTGCAAGATGTAAAGTAGTATGTCGTTTTGGAAAGAGACATTGCTGTTGAGTTATTAAAATTTATTTTTTGGCACTTTGAGAACCACAAACCAAGTGTATAGTTCCATTAAATTTTAGTGAAAGCAGACATCTCTACAGACGATATCTACAACACTTGAAAACTCACACCAAAACAATCTAGACTAATAAACAGCAGTACAGGTACGAGTTAAAATATGTATTTTTGACTTTGGGCTGAACTGTCCCTCTGGTTGTATCTATACAGTCCACATTTTTTTAGCAACCACATTTTTTTTTATACAAAAAGTACACTATTCTACTATTCCTGTGTGTGTGTGTGTGTGTGTGTGTGTGTGTGTGTGTCTGCGTTTAAGTGTGAGTGTGTGGATTTGTGTGTTATTCCAAGGTATCTGTATGTTATTCTTGTGGATTAAGTGTATTTGACCAGGTAAGGTCAAGGAGTCACACAAGGGGAGACACAAGTCTGTTCAGCAAGACACCTGGGCTTCAGCAGCACAGATCATCTCTCCCATTCTCAATAACACACACACACATTCACACACACACACACACACACACACACACACACACACACACACACACAACATTAATGAGGACTGTGTGTGTTTGTTTGTTTTTGAATAAATTATTAACTCCTCGGTTGCAGGTTCTCATATGTGACGAGCTCAAGTGCTGAATTGGACTCTTGGTTCACACTATTTGAAGAGCAGCGCAAACACATCGCACAACACTCAATTACAGGTGATAAGAATTCAATTACCAAAACCTCTTTTGTTCTGATGGTCCCCGTTATTTGTAAAGCTACTTAACCATCTCGCTCACACAAACGTTTGAATATTTCTCTGACGCTTGTATGCTAATATTTGAAATTCCACTCCTGGGTGTTGCTAACTCAAATGCCAGCTATAAAATTGAAAAAAATCTCAAGTGAGTTCTATAAGTGACTCATTATAATCTGGCGAGCTATGTGCAGATGTGCAAAACCCACTTCTGACCAATCATGTAAGTTGGATATCTGACTGACAGCTTCATACTGGGGTGCCCCATGATACCCAGAATGTGTGTGCATGTTTGTGTGTGAGCTGTAACAAGTGTATTTTTAGCAGTGAAGACTCAGGGATCCCAGGACCTCTCCCTGTGATAAGCAGTGGCCAAAGTCCGCAGGCTAGTGAAGGCCTGAAGAGCAAATAGGGAACACACACACTCACACACACACATAAATGCATAGACAGTGTTTAATATGCTGATGCATGGGGCTTAGTTGCAGTGATGTGGCGGGTGGAGAAAAACCTATTTGTTTGTACGTGGAGGGGCAAGTTAAGGGTAAGAGTCAGATTAGGTAAAGGTGAGGTGACATCATCAAAACAATGGATTCTGGTGTCTTTGATAGGTTCATGCAGAGTTCATCCTGAGAGGGATGAAAGAGGAATCAGTGTGGATTAAAGGGCGTAAGAAGACGCAAAGGCCCCATTGACACTACCTGTTCAAGGCAGAAATATCACAATGTTATGTTGCATCGCCATTCTGTATATAATACCCCTTTTTCACTGAAATGAGTGTAAACCTGCTAAAAATGGGCTATGGACTCATTACCAGTAAACCAGAGCTGTGTACACGGCTCTGCAGCAGACAAGCATGCCTTTCTGTGTGTGTGGGGGGGTTGTTTTTGAGCGCCACACTCAACGTTGCTGATGGGCCAGCAAGCAGATAAACAGTGGACAGCAGCATGGAAAGAGGTGTGTGAAAATATATATATTTTATCTCTTGTATTTACTCTCAAAGAACAGTGGCCGAACATGACCACAACTTGGAAAAATAATGACATTCAGGAGCTCTTTACACTCTGAGCAGAAAACAGGATAAGCTGCCATATAACAAAAGCGGTAAATGATTGTTCTTGTCATGATATTTCATTGTTATTGTTTACAAAAGCCTGCCGACACATATGTTATATGTCATATGACAGGCCAATGCTGTTGTGCTAAACGTCACACCTGTCACACCTCTTTTGGTTCTGCAATGTCAGTATGCTGTCTAAAATTAGACACTGGAGTGGAACAAAGGAGGCATAAAAAAGCACTTAGCAGCGGCCCACTCAACTTAGAAAAAATATCGGAAACGGCTTGCATTTAAAACTTTAAGTTGAGATAAATACACTAGCAGACACTTTTTGAGCTTTAAATTCTATGTCATATTAACATAAAATTACTAGTTTGCTGAATGTTTTTGTGTTTATCAAATACAAAAAAAATGCACGAACAACAGTTATATATTATAATCATAAAGTCAAATTAACATATAATTTTACAGTGGTCAAGTAAAACTGAATTCACTCACATTACTCAAAAAATTCTTGGAAACTCACATTCAAAACTTTCTGGTGTAAAGCACAATCTCTGTGTAAAAAGGGCTAGTGCGAATAAGACAATGTAAAAAAATGCGGAGTGAGACGGATTCGGAACAAATGTGAGAACTTTTCATCAGTGTCAAAAACTTTCTTCTGCTGTCAGTCAAAGGCAGGCTCCTCCCGCTCTCAAAACACTGTCAGAGAAAAAAAAAACACCATGAGGAAGCCAGAGGAGAAAAGGTGCCTCAATTCAGGGACGGTCGCAGTGCACATGCCTGATAACAGCAGGAATATTTCAGTTTGGACAAGGAGAGGAGGGGTGGTGGAGGAGAGAAGTTTAACAAATTGTTTGAAAAAAGAAGTGGAGAGAAAAAGAGGGAATGTCAGAGAGGAGGAGAAGCCACCAGACAGATGGAGCAGTGGAAAACAAAAGAGGCTCCACACTCGGCTCTGTCTTATCTGTCTGAGGGTCTTATCCACCACTGGCTCTGTTAGTGTAACCCCATTCCCTCCCTCCCTCCCTGCCGGCCGCTCTCCTTCCACCTCATCCCTCCATCTCCATCTCCATCCACCCCCCCTTCCTCCCCCTCTACTGCAGACTTGCTGTGGACCCCGTTATCAGGCCAGGGCTGACGTCAGGGGGCCCGCTGGTGCTGGGGGGCCGGAGACGGAGGCTGATAGCGTGGCAGAGGCTGCCTCCACACAGGCTGTGGGAACTACGGACCCAGCCCACTTCGACCCAGTGGCCCTGCACGTCCACCACGAAAACACACAGAGGTGAGGATACACGGTTAATTCATGAAAGCACAAACACTTTTTGTGAATTGCAGCAGGGTTTCTATAATTAAAAGCTCACACATTGTGGGTATTTTTTAAGGTGAGAACAGTACTTTAATGTGTTTTTGAATAATTAAATTTAAAAATTCTGTATGTGACATTCAGAGCAGTAATATAGCAGCAAACCATTATTTGCAATGTAAAGTTAAAGGTGAGTAATGATGCCCTCAGACTCCCAGGGCTTCAAAATTGTGTCCCTAACTTCATTATAGTGATGCTGGAAGCAACGTTTAATGCCTGTGTGACACGCACCAGGGTTTCCACTTACTCCAATGTTAACCCATTCATGACTTTATTATAAGCTCAGGGCATAGTTTAAAATGTGAAAGTCTGCTTAGGGTGGGGCCAGCAAATGCCAGACTTTGACCCAGGACAGCATTGTTCAAAACCAACAAACAACAACATCACTTGTGGCATTTGTGCCACTCAAAGCTGGATGTTATTTAGCGACAAATAGTTTTGCTGCCTAAACCTAATCACTGACCCCTTCTTAACATTGACCATAGACAGAATATAAAGATGGCTAACATGACACTTCCCCCAAAGTGTGAGATTTTTACTCTCGATCACCCCCTTGGTGTCTGTCTGCAGTATAGAGGTCATAAAGCTCGCCCCTCCATGTTAGTGAATGGAACATCGGCCAAACTAAAAGTACACGCCATATAAATTTTTCACAAAGATGGATTCTGCTACAAAGATAGTTCTCATCACCCTAATGTTTGATCAAGTGTTTGTTTTTATGATAAGTTGTTAATGAATTATTAAATTATCCAAGATGGGGATTTTCCACCATGACTGACAGTTGTGACAGCCAATCCGTGTGCTCGCATTCGATGGAGCTGCTCGGGATTCGCCGAACGGGTTTCTGATGGTGATGGTTTTGGCGGGACAACCCCCACCATGCTTATCCTCTTCCTGCTCTCAATAACATCACCAATGCAAGATGGCTGCAGCCGCATCTCGGATATTTTAGCCTCACTAAAGCATCGTGGGGTTAAGTTGGGGCACGCCATCCATCTTTATATACAGACTATGATCTCTCCTGTGGCAGAAAGGCTCCCCCGGTATTATTGCTTTTGCCCGAGCAGCAAAATATGATGAGTAAAATATCATGAGCAGGTTGTGATCACTTTGCTGTGTGTGTTTGAGCTTCTCTGTGGTTTGTTGCGCTGCTTTGTACTGTGCTTACACCGCAGTTACTGCTGATATTGAGACACAGTTGCCGTGGTAGCATGGTGCCCACACTTTGGTTCCCCCTGGTTACCGGTACTATATTGTATTGTTTAGTGTGGTCTCTTAAATTTAGGAAGAAATTACAAAAATCATAAATGATGATGAAAAGATGATTGAATCATAACCTGTATGTACCCATCTATAAAAAGGGAAACAAATTCTTATCTGAATGCATACAAAAGTGCATGCTTGTGTACATGTACAAGTATTTTCACATCTTGCTATTATAAGCATCTTCCACTTTCGTAAACTCAGCAGTCTCTTTGACCCTAAAATAAACACAACTATCTCATCCACAGCAGATATAAATGATGCACTTAATGAGCCATTTCTTATCAAAATTCCCAACTGCTCGACATCTCAAAAGGCCGATCTTCTCATCCACTTTTAAAAAATAGTCTTTTTGAATCAAATATGTCCCAAGGTAGCAATATTCTGTACTTTGTTATCTCCCATCATGTTTGTTGCAATATCTCAGCAGTGACTGACTTAAACGGAACAAAAGGTCAGGGAATTACTTTACGTTATAAATTACACGTTTTTAACTTCACTCCTAACAAATCAATTCCCCGGGCACCTTCAGGCTGATAAAACTGTTTGTGACAGATATTATGTCATTTAGGTTGAAGATAAAGCTGAGGTTACTTTCTTTTTGACACTCGTCAGCCCATGTATCTCCATAAAAGACAGCTGCAGTTGACAGATTATGATGTCAGGGTTGGTATTAGTCCACGAGACGTGAATTCACAGGAGGAAAAATCAGGGAATTAATTGCTTGAGACGAGGTTAAGGAGGCACTTAGCCCTGAGTGGTGGAATGGCTATTGTCATGCCAAAAAAAATCATGTGTGAAAGGTGTGTGTGTGTGTGTGTGTGTGTGTGTGTGTGTGTGCTGGTATGGGTCAGCAGGTGCAAGTTTGATCTGAGGGGAGTGAGTGGAGCATAGAGGCCTGCAGCAGATGAGTTTGGCAAGTTTCACATCATTAGTTGCAGGTGCAGCACTCCCAGCATGTGCAAACACACATACTCTCTCACAAACACAACTCATGTCATCTAAACCTTGTTAATTGTCATCCCTTAACATCTGTATACCCACCAAAAACCACCCAACTCAGCTCTGTACTGCTGTTCAACCCTGGTTTGACTCATTTACAGTAATGGGAGTGAATTGAAGCATCAATCTGCCAGTAACAGAGAAATATATTTCCACATCTTCCTACGTGTGTCTCAGATGTTTTCGGAGATGGATCTGTCGGATGGGGAGTGGAGACACACTTATCAGTGTGTTGTCCTCGATAAGGCCGAAGAGATTTGTAACGGTTGCAGTGTGTATGTGTGTGTCTGGTGCTCTCTCACTTACTCTGACCTCTCCTCGGCCGAGCAAGTAGGAGGAAGAAAAGAGTGGCCTTGACAGAGCGAGAGGAGGGGTGAGATGTAAAATAAGAATTGGCGAAAGAAGGAGACCGTTGTTTCTGAGTTGCTTATTTCTTCTCCTCTGCCTCTCGCTGTCATTTTCTCTCAGTCTCTTTGTCAGAGACACACTCCCTAAATTTTACCAGTGTCCTTGGGTGTTAATAATATGAGAAGAGAAAACAAAATGTGAACTCAAGGTGCACTCTAAAATGTTTTAATGCATGAGAAAGGGAAAATGCAACTTCATACAGTTGCAGATTTGATCAAATAAGATTAGATTTCATTTGATTGTCAGAAATAATTCCTAAATTTGTCTTGTGTTCCAGGATGTCAACTGTTTGACATAAATACAAAAATACAAATAACGCTTGACCAAACAACAAAATTATACAACTAACGCTTTAAATCATCACAGACATTAAGAAACATGAATACAGTGCAACATATTACTTATAACCTATTACATTCAGTGTTCAACTCAGGAACACTGAAGCTACTGAGAAGCCATATTCTGATTTAACCCTTTGATGCCTGGAGGGACATCACTTTTCTTGTGCAGCTTTCAGATGCCTTTCACAAGTATTTACGCCTTCAAACCCATAACAAACTGAAGCCATTTCTTTTTTGAATTTCTTTTTTTTTTCATGGGTGAAAAGGCAATGAGCAACTTGGTAAGAAATTATGTAGATTAAGAAAATTATTTTTAAACATTGAGGGAAAATGTCTGAGGGAAAAAAGAAAAAAGCTAGAGAAAAAGTCATTCAAGTGATTTTTCAAGTCATTTTCTTGTTTTTTAACTTTCTTTCTTTCTTTCATTTTTGAAATAATTTTCAGGTAATTTTCTTGTACTTTTTTTTTTTACTTATTTCTTGCTAATTTTGGGGTCGTTTTTTCCTTCATTGCTCATTGCCTTCTTCCCATGTTTTTGAAAGAAATCAGGCCAATTTGTTATATTATGTAACTATATTTCCAAGTTTGACATAAAATACATGTGTCTTATCAGAATTTCATAATATGCCAGTTCATATGCAGGTTTTGGCTCGGTTGTGTAACACAGACACATTCCCCCCACCCCCACCCCCCTCTGAAAACCTGGGATGATAGACAAGTCACATGATCAACAGGAAGTAGCATCATTAGAGTTTCCTGGAGGCCATAGGAAGAGTAAGTTCTGTCACTTTATGTTATGTATTTCTGATCATATTTTATATCAATAGATGTCATAGGTTGTCTATAGTTTTATATGATCTCCACTCTATCTTTAAAACTAAGCCTGTCAATGTTATAGCTGCTTTTATTTGTTAGTCAGCTCCTCCTCGCCTTTACCATGGTCAGCTTCACCTGTCATATCTGATGCTTCTTCACACTTTATGACCAGAAATTTGCCCCTTTGCTCCTTTTTTTGTTTTGTCCATACATAATGTTTGTTTGTTTTAAATGGCGTTAATTGCCGGCTGACATTCCTGTCTTTAAGATGCTGTACCAGGCTGAGTTTAAAGTTTTAGAATCATGATATCGGTTTCATCAGAAACTACAAGACCTGAGGAATCCAGTGATACCAGCCATGCCATGCTTCTCAGTAAGGAGGCTAAATAAAGCTCCAAAGGTAGGCTAAATTTTGGCGATGAAAAAAAAAATTAAAAAATGGCACAGCTATTTCACAGGGGTCCCTTGACCTCTGACCTCAAAATACCTGAGTGAGAATGGGCTCTGTGGGTACCCATGAGCCTCCCCTTCACAGACATGTCCACTTTATGTTAGTCCCATCACTTTTTTGCAGTCATTTGATTCCTAATCAAGACAATCTGTTTGACTTTCTTTACCTTTTCAATATGGACTTCAAAACTGTTTTGCAATGCATAATAATAAATCTGAAAACAAGTGATAAAAAAGTGATTAATCATGATTAACTATTGAAAATCTGCGATTCATTGAGATTCAGAAAATAGTTTGACAGCCCAATAAATAGATTTACAGATATATATATATAGATAAATCTAATAGATAGATATCCACATAGTATAACAAAATATATCGAAGTTATGAGTGTAATGTAATGAATTAAGTAAACTCAGTTCAGTTTTTCATGAAACTGAAAGAAACAGACATCAATACAGACAATAAATTTCACGTCTTGCTCTCAGTGGCAGTTTCCATATTAAAGCTCAAGGAGGGGTACATTTGGACATATTTGCTTAACTGACAGATCTCTCAATCATTTTTTTTTTGTTTTTTATTGTTCCAAGTCAGATTCACCCAGACTCCACTCTGTATCCCAAATGTGCATTTTTCATCCAAAGACAAGCAACATAGCAGAAAACATTAAACCATGTTACAGATTCTACGTCTTTGTTCTTTATACTATAGTCAAAGGTTTTTTTGTACATAGCCTGCCAGATACTCTCTCTCTGTGTGTGTGTGTGTGTGTGTGTGTGTGTGTGTGTGCATTTGTATGTGTGAGTGTGCGTACTTATAGGGAAGCATGTGTTTGAACAGATGATTGATTCATAAAGTAAAAATATAGTGCTTTATTTTTTTGTATTTCATTATCAAGTCATCAATCACAGACAGTAAGCGTCATGTGATCCGCCTCAAACCAACAGCGAATAATCTCCTCCGCCCTCTCAGTGGTCTGCCACACTGCCTGTCTCGATGCCCCCTCTCTGCCCTCTGGGTGACACGATAAGCGCAGGCCTCATTAGTCTTTTTAATTGGTTTAGAACAGCTTCAGTGAGCCAGTTTGTGGTCCGGCTGCATGCCAGGCTAAAGTAAACCGACCCGATGAAAACACTGAACAGGCCGATTAACAGATCACAGAGTGCCGTCTGCCAAAGGGGGAATTCATAGTATATAGTTTTCTGCTGAAAGAATTGAAACCATCCATTTCTAAACACATCTACTCCCCTCACTTGACAGTTTGTTGGCCTTGTCTTGTGCCCAGGAGACTTTGACTGCTCTCCATGGTGCCAAATCATTGAAAACATTTGTTCATCAGCTGTTCAAAGAGGATTTTTCTTCCCAATGTGAGTGCAAAACAGATCAACTTCTAAGAGTGACCTTTAGCCCCCAGCGGCGTTTGCTTTGTCTGCATGTTCTTTGCTCAAGATATATGGTAGGATGTATTCTTTAATGAATGAAACAGTGTGTAAAAAATTAGGGGGATTTAGTGTGTAGCAATAAAGATTGCAGATTGCAACCAGCTGAAACTCCTAGTTGGGATTCCTTCAGTGTTCATTGTTCAGGAGGTTTTTACCAGGAGCAAAAATTACTTGCACAGGACTCTTCCTCTCCAAACACACCAAGTGATTAACACGTTTTAAAAAATGAATTAAACAGTTTAGTGCACAGTTTAGTACAGTTTCACTGTATATATATCAGTGTTTCTTTGACACTTCAGCATTTTGGAGACGGGCCGCTAGCCAACACATGCTAATATGTGTTTACCGCAGAGGTCCTTTCCTCCTTAAAACTAATGGACACAGTAATATAACCTTTCGAAAACTGAGCAAATTGGCTTATTTCCTTTCAAACAAATGAGAGGAGCAAGGAAGGAAGAAAGTATTCCAAAAAAGCAGGAAATTAGTAAAAAAAAAAAAAAAAAAAAGGTCCAAGAAAATTACCGGGAAAAAAAGTGCTTTATAATTAATAATCATTTTATAACATCATTTACAATATTTAATTTTGATGATTGAAAATACAGTCGCCCCCACCTCTTTTTTTCCCATAGACATTTGCCCTAGCTTTTTAAAAAAGAAAATCCAGAAAATCTACTTTTTAAATCTACTAATTTCTTGCAATTTGTGAAACCTCATACCATGTTGCTCATTTCCTTTAATCCCATATTCCTGTTAGAAACTGCACGAGTTTGCTCAGGGTTCAAAGGTTTAAATACTTTATTGGCTTTTATTGGTAATATTTGAATTTTTTTTAAATCTGTCTTTTCTGGCACTCTGCATGTGTGAATTGGTGAGCGTGTGTGTGTGTGTGTGTGTGTGTGTGTGTGTGTGTGTGTGTGTGTGTATGTGTGCGTGCGCGTGTGCACGCGCACGCACCGTGGCGTCTATAGCTTGCAGGGAATCCATCAAAGCTTATCATTATAAGTAAACATGACAGAGTGGACAAAATGTCTTCTGCGCCGCCAGACCTGCTATCTAACCACAAGCCATATCTGTGATGATGGACTGATGTGGCGCTGGCTTGAACTAACCAGAGTCTGAGTGTGAGAGTGGGAGTCTACACACGAGCACACACACACGAGAACACACACATCAAAAGGCGTACACACGCAAACACTCAGTAAGCACACACTCAAGTTGCCTTTAACATGGCCCTTATATCTTTAGCCCTCTGGAGCACTACCTATACAGTACATGAAAAGTTGACTTATCACACAATCATAAATGAGCAGGCACACTCATAATTCATATAGGGATTTATAGCTGTTATTTATTGGCCAGTGTTTGCTGGGGTTCATAGTTATACCTATGAGTTGAGCTGCTTTTTCTTCTTATAAAGAGATGGTTATTGTACAGGACAAACCTCTTTTTATGGCAGATGAGATCAGAGGAGAGTTAAGGAGTACTGAGGGAGATTTATTAGTAATGTTAGCTAATACTTCATGATCTGTACTCATTATCTTGGCTTCCAAAAGTGTTAGGGCATTGACCTGTTAGCATGGTATGTCAAGTCAGGTTATAAAAAGTCAGAAAATGAAGATATGTCTTTACAATGTTAGATTTTCTTAGCTTTTTTTGTGAGGTTTCTCATGTGTGTTGAGGTCAGTCTGTGTGTTCCTATACTTGTTACAACACTACTGATAAGCAGGGTAAACAACCTTGCACTGTTTGCTCCCCTACCATGGCCATGTGATCAAAAACACTTATGTGTGTGTTTGAGAGGGTGATATATGTCCATCTTTCCTTCAGGTTTCCTATACCATCTAATCCTTCCTCGAGGTGTGGCTCCTGCACCGTCTGGACATTTAGCTTCAAGAACAAAAACCCCAACTTTGATAACCTTTCTCCCCCACCGTTCAGTTCCTGGGTCAAAGGTCATGGCTGCAGTGCCTCAGCTGACTTGGCAGATTGACAGTGGGTGTAGTGGCACTGGATGGTATACAGTATGGAGCCATGTCTCCATCACTTTCATTCCCCTCACTTTGTTGGCTGACTGGTGCAAGTGGCCAGTGTGTGTGTGTGTGTGTGTGTGTGTGTGTGTGTGTGTGTGTGTGTGTGTGTACACATGTAGGGGGTCATTAACCTCATAGTAACCCTGACGGTGGTCTTTCACTCTCTCTGCACTTTCTAGACCACCAAAGAAGTGATTAATGTGTTTTCATCACACATTTTTTTCAATAGGAGTTCTAATGCTGCATAGTTTGAGTCAGTTTCTTATCGAGAGCTGGATGAAAGTGTCATGATCATGTCTGTATGATAAATGTAAAGCTAATAACAGTTACAATCAGCTGCCAGTTAGTTTAGCTTATGCTTCATGCTATGCTACTTAACTTGGGAAAAAAAACTATCTCTGACTTGTAAGAGTGCAACGGAGCGGACGTTCAAGTCGGGATTCCAAAATCGGAAAGTCGGGCAATATGCACCAGGTGAGGCGTCTTGCCATTCGGTATTTAGGTATTATTATACATCTATGCATAGACTTTGTCGCCACCTCACTTCCTCCTCTGCTCACGTAACAATTACTACGGCCAATTGAGGACATCACCGTACATTAAAAGTAAGTGTGGGTCATATTCATAAATCCCTTCCACGGTTGACCTATATGGCCGATTCTCAGTGACAGTGGCCTGGCTAGGATCTGGCTCCACTCTGTTATTTGCTCATTTAGCTTTTAGCGTGAGCATTTTTGTAATCTGATGGGGGCTTTATTGTGTTGTTTTTGTGAAATGTAATTTTAAAAACTGAATCAGAATCAGCTTTACTTGCCAAGTACGCTCACACAAACAAGGAATTTGACTTCAGGTAGCTTTGCTCTTAATGTACAGGAAATTAAATATTACATGTAAAAGGAAAATAAAATAATAAAACAGATAAAAACAGAAAAAAAAATAGTTTAAATTTACATATGTACAACATTCATTAACAGCATTTTAATCAAGTTTAATGTCAGCTGTGTCAACCACAACCCACCCTTCACCCTAAATGGTTAATATATAATGATAATAATCATCATCATCATCATCATCATCATCATCATAATTATCATTATCATCATAACTTTATTTCTACAGCACTTATCTCAACAAAGTTACAAAGTGCTTCTCAAAGTGCATAAGAATAAAACAAAGATATACGCAGTTACAATAAATAAAACAATATTAAGAGCTAAGATTAAAGTGTGCACTGGGCTAAAACAGAGCAAAAGGAAATAAAACACAAAATATCCATATCACAAATGTCTAAATCAGTCAATAAAATGAAAAGGTTCCCCGTAAAAAAATTTGTTTTAGGAAATGATTGAAAAACGGGCAATGTGTTAGCGAGTGTAATCTCCTAGACTTGAGGATCTCAGATTACGACCAGGAACATAAGGAGTCACAAGTCCAGTTATATAGCTTAGCTGCTAAATGTTGAGCTGTGAAAGTTATTAAAATGAATCTTAAAATCAACTCTAAAATAAACAGGCAACTGCAGGAGGGAGGTGAGAATTGGGGTTATATGTGACCTACAAAAGCAACCTGACATTAGCTTTTCAGTTGATTAGTTTAACCTGGCCGTTGCTGAGTAAAAATAGTTCCAGATAATCTCTACATTTACACAATTAATAGTTTGTGTTGTGCAACACTTTTTAATTTAGCAATAAAACAAAAAAAGAGAAACACACCATAAAAAGCCAAAAAGAAAAAAGATCAGAAAATTAAGTAGAAAATAGGAATGCACATTTCACAAATCTACTTTTCTAACTCTTTCTGTGACTTTCCTTGTGTAAACCTCAATGCAAAAGCTTGTAAATCAGTCACAGTTGCTGGCTGGTTAGATTTGTAAGTGGGACTCTAAATCCTGATGGGAAATAACTCTCTCTCTCTCAAAGGTTTCTCGTCCTAATTGGTTTATTGCACAACAATCTGTCAGCTTTCTAACGTCTTAGTATAAACACGCAGATAAAAACGCTGTCTGATGGAAGATTTTCTTAAATATAGCCACATTTTTTTCACAGGTTTGGCTCATTATAAAGAATTACGACTCCCATAATTCCTATCAATTATCATTTGTGTGACATATCCTTTTCCAGTGTTTAGGTTTTGCAGCTTCTTGCTGCCACAGTGTACTTGAAGTTATCAGCGGTTGTAGTCTAAGCTAGAAGTGTATGACGTCTGGGTAAAATGATTTTAAATCTCTCCAAGGCCTGTGCTGGGTCAGACCTCTGTGACCACAACAGTTTAAAAAGATGTAAGCAAGATATCAAATTATATATGTATTGTATTATATATGTATTTAAAATTACATTACAGAATTATTATAATTTTAAAGCAGTTCAGGTCATTTCAATACTCTTTTTTTTTAAACTTTTCCTTGTTTTGCTTTGTTTATTTGTTTGGTTTGGGGTTTTTTTTGTTTTGCTTTTGGTGTTTTGGGTTTTGTTTTGGGTTTTTTTTGCTGATATTCAGGTAATTTTCTTGTTGTCCATGTTGTCCATATCTATAAGTTTTCAGAAAACTAGACAAATACCAAATAAACACAGAGTACAGGCAGAAGCCTCCATCCGTCTCTGTAACTTTGAGCATAAATGAGTCCTAAGTCCCTTCTTTATGTCGTCTTTGCATTGATGCAAATTTATGCATCATGCCACTCCAGTGTGTGATTATAAACAGCATGCCATCATCGTGGAACCAAAAGAGGCTTAATGGGAGTGACGTTTAATAAAACAGCGTTGGTGTCTGTTGTGACAAATCTTATACTCATCAGCAGTGCTTTATTAACATAACAATGGCATTAATGGCAATAACTATTATTTACTGTCTTTTATATGGTGGCTGATCTCATCCTCTGCTCGGAGAGTAAAGAGTCCCCGAATCTCATTGTTTTCATGTATTGTCAACATGTACGGCCACTGTTCTTTTTCGAGTAGCTGCTAACTGCTATTAGCTGCTTCTTAAATCTCCCATGGTTGGTCTCATGCAGCCCGTACGCATTGTCAAATATTGCTTTGTCAGTGATATGGGTGTAAGATACTGATGGCAAAATCTGCTGTTCGCAGCGGTATGATATGCCACCGGGCAGCATCAGTTTGTAACAGGGTCAGACTGAACCTTTTGAAGTGTTATGACACATCATAAGTTGGTTGGGCGGCACCTGTCGCAGTTGTATAACATGCAGCCGGTAACGATGTAATATAAGTAGTTGGAAGATTGTTATAGAGTGGATGGAGGGGTGGTGGACGGGTCCAACAAACCTGAACTTTCACCCAGGAGCCCTGTGTTTGCTTCTCGTGTGAATGTAGAGCCAAATCATGATGTGTTTTCCTAAACCAAACCCGAGCTTATTTGCGTAAACTTAATCATGTACTTTTGTTGATGTCCTGGCGTTGGCCGCAGCATTTCAGGACAATGATAACAGACACAAGAGGTAACCTTAGCCGTTATATGTAAATACAAAAGTCTACTGACAATTTGGCGATATTTGATGACTTGGGATTATCATGAGTCCTGCCTTTGATCACATCGTACTGGATGTCGTTTTTCTACAGACCTTGTTTTGGTGCTGTTACTGCCTCCTGAGGCAACATAACAGTGCAATATTTCCACCTTGGATGGGCAGTGTAAAATAGACCATAGTATCTCTCATTCTCAGTGGCACACATGTCCTAAAAATGTGTTTTATTTTTTCTTTTGTTCCTTTTTCCTTTCTTATTTTCTGCTCATGCTCTGCAACATAAATTCCAGTGTGTGTGCGTGTGTGTGTGTGTGTGTATGAATACCCCTGTGTAGTATGAATATTGACCCAAAAAACAGACATTGTAATGCTACCAGCTGTTTGAGGGCCTTGACGAGACAGTACCGTAAAAATTCTATTATCAGCAGCTGAAATGAAACTACCTGCATGCTGTTCAGATCTTATATGACAGTGAGACTAAAGACGCTGTAGGTTTGATGGACTTAGACTCTTATTATTGGCCTGTCTGAAGTCACATCTTGAAAACATAACTCAGTAAAGAGTCAAAAGTTTACCAGAGCTCATCCTTGGCTTTTTTTAAGCTTAAAATTCTGCAAAACTGTCTGTCTGAATCTAGTTTTCGTTTTTTTTGTCTTTTACTTTCAGGAAGGAAATGCAGAAAATCAATGATAACTTTGCAATATAAAACTTTAAGAAAAATATTAGAAGAAGAACATTTAAAAGAAAGTGGACACTTGGGAGGCGGCTGTCCTGCTGTTTTGTCACTTTAAGGTTTTGATGGTCTTGACGGGGGACGATGATACCCAGAGCCCCGGGGTCCCTGCCAACACAAACCCTGCTCCCAACCAAACAGTCCCCCACAATCCTTTGCTCTGAGCAGGGCAGGGAGAGGAGGGGGTGGATGAGAGTCTGACCAGGACACACCGGCGCCATGGCGATCCCTAAGACAACTTATCTCCTCTCTCACAATGATAGCGCCTGTCAAAATAACTGCCAAGATACATAGCCAGCCAGGAAATGGTTAACTCCTGCCTTGTCCAATCAGAGGGCCCGCAGTCTCAGTCTTTCCCCACCTTTGAGGGCTCTCTGGGACCCGAGCGCCACAAACACTCATTATCTCTGTCTCATTGCACCCAAACAGGTTCAGTTCAGCTGAGCTTTATTGGAAGGAGTGACAGGAAACTGAATCTTTGACTTGAAGTTCAAAATGAAGAAATTATACAAAACAAATGTTGAAGTGACTAAATAATCTGTCGCTCACCACAGTCTTCTCCGGGTGAATACTGCAGAGAATATCATACCCTTACTCATACAACAGAGACTATGTTGAATGTTGCTCTTTTTTTAAACTTGTCAGGACAGATAAAATAAGTCATGTATCTTATGGTAGAGTGTTGTATAGCCCCCGATGCATTATGCCCTCCTTGACATCTTCAAACCCCTGCCTCTAGTAGCATTTGTTGCAAACTGTCGCCACCAAGTGGTGTAAATGATAAATATTTCTGGGGATGGTCAGAAGGTGGAAATGCTAAGTGGACTCGGTATTGGTTCTCACTTGGGTTCCCAGCATAGGGGTCAGGATCGTTCAACACGTCACGTGATAATTCTGAGGGGTCTTGAGATGTAATAATAATAATAATAATAATAATAATAATAATAATAATAATAAAATGCATTGTTATTACCAATGCATTACCATTACCATTTATTATTATTATTATTATTATTATCATCATCATCATTCTTTTTACTTTTAAATAAAGTAATTTAAAATAAAAAAAAATAAAATAAAGTAATTTTAAATAAATTTTAAAGTGACAAACATTAAAGACAGCAACTTGTTTTAGATGTGAATAAAGAAATTGGTATAATAGGATTACATTACTTTTTGTAATGCTTTGGGTAATTAAGGCTTTCTAAACAAGCCACGATTTAGGATGTTATTTAGTTTAAAATAAATAAATTGTTTTGGGTTTTTAAATGTGTGTGTGTGAGTTTGTGTGTGTGTGTGTGTGTGTGTGAGAGAGAGAGAGAGAGAGAGAGAGAAAGAGAGATAAAATAGACACAAGTATGAACGAACTCTGGGTTTTACCAAATTAGTTATATGATAAAGTAGTAAGATTTGCATAAATTATTCGTTTCTGGTAATTTTTTATACATATTCTAGGTTTTATATTATTTTAAGATATGTCTAGATATGTCTTAAGATATGTCGATATCTAGATCTTTATCTAGATATTTTGTAAGTGGTATATGAGGGCATTTTTTTCAGAAATCTTATTTAGGCTAATAAATTTAAAGTTTAGCTAAAATAATGAGCGAATTAATTATATAGCCTACTTTTCAGTCTTGAGGAAATTCATATTTTTGAATATTCTTTGGGTGAGAATTGAGAACTCTTGATATTCTTAAATTCTTTGTGTGAAATTATCAAAATGTCTTTGAAAAAAATGATCCAACTGAAAATTAATCAATCCAGAACATTGTCACAATAGTGTTGCAGTGGGTGCATATGTCACTCATAGCATGAATTTAAACACTGGAGTAAAAATAGGAAAAGATGTTCCCTGACCGGGAATCGAACCCGGGCCGCGGCGGTGAGAGCGCCGAATCCTAACCACTAGACCACCAGGGATGGATACCACACTATTGAAACGCAGTGATTTTATTAGCACTTCGTGTACTGTTGTATGTGTATTATTGCGTTATTTTTACTTATGGTTCGGTATAATCTTGACTGGCGTTCATGTGTTCCAACTATCTAACCTTTACTAACCTAGCATAGCGTTACCGTCATTTAAAAACATTGCTTTAGCTTGCTAATAGTTAAGACAAGCTAGCGGTGAGCTCATGTTTTTACAGTGCACATGACAGCAGAGGGCGTAGTGAAGGGAGGCTTCATTTTGATATTAACGTTAGCTGTTGGAGGATGCACGCAAGGTATGTGGGCTGTTTTAGCTACCTATCTTGATGTCAGATTTAGCATTTAAACGCCTCGTTGTACATCAGGGTTTGGCGTCAGCCTTGGCCCAGATTACATGAACAGAAACAGCTTGTTTTACGATAACAGGCTGACGTTAGCGTCTTTAAAATATCCTTACCATATCCACCAGGTTGCTATTGTCCTGTAAACAAAGTAGCTAGCTAGCACTGTTAGCATCAGCTGTTAAAACAAGAAAGACAGACCCTTGTTTACTTTGTCTGTGTTTGTTTTAGCTGACGGTGGTATATGTTGTTGTAGCATTAGCACACAAGTGGATATCTGTCTTTTGTCACTGCTGCACTTTAAGAAGAGGCTTAAATCTGATCAATGGTAGAGGATTTCCCATTGAGCAAGCTGCTACAGACTGAACAAATGTAGCTAGGTGGGGTAACGTTGCTTCAAATTTCGCCTTTCCCCTGCTGTTAGCCGTTTACCTGTTATATAACCCTTTCAGACAACACATGGGTGAACTGAAGTTGCCTAATTTGTGTTTTTTTAGGGTGGGTGACATGCGTGTAATCAGTTGCTTTCGCTTAATCCTGTTGGTGCAGCTACTGTAGCTTTTAGTGTAGCCATGCACGTTTACATCAACTGGATTCCCAAAACTGGTGATAATAATAGACATACTGTTGTGATTAAGCATAATTACATAACTAAACGCATGTTTACTGTGGCAACATTAACTAGTAGCAGATGTGTATTTCCTCTAGCGCAGAGAGAGAGAGAGAGTGGTGCATTTTTCCATCCTGTTGGTCAGCCGCTGCCAGCTGAGTGGCCTGACATGCTTATTATAGGATGCTTTCATCGCCCTCCACTCAGGCTGATGATGTTATTGGGCTTTTTGCATTGTGTTGTTGAGTGAGGAGGCACCCTGTGAGCCCTGCTAATCCCCTCCGCTTATTCCCCCTGCAGGACAAGGAAGAAGTGTGAGAGCTGCACAGTGTGAGAGGTGATCTTCCCCAAGTCTGCTGGCTTGGTGGGTGTGTAAGGGTGAATGTTTGTATGGACTGCATGCAGATTTAAGACCCTGGCCTGATGGAAAAGAGAGACAGGAAGCCGGGATATTTTGCCAGGTAAGAGACTCTGTGTTTGTTTGTTTTGAATTACTGTCATTTGCATTTATTTAAGGAATTTTTCATGCAGTAAAACTGATGAATTCCAACATATGATAATTATAAAGGGTTTCTGTGGATCCTTAATAAATCTTCAAAGGCATTGAGTTCATTAATCTAAAAATAAGGCCTTAATTGGTATTAAAATGTATTAAATCAGTCTCTCAGAAGTCTAAAAAAATGCAAAAACATGGGAAGTAGGATTGTATGATTCACTTTTTTTTCAAAGGTTGCATTGTAAAATCAATTTTAAAACAATTAACTGAATCTTCTTAAACATCATGATGGGAATTAAAGTAGTGATATCCTACATACAGAGTAAGAAATCGGTAAAAGAAACTCATCAATAAATTTCCAAAATCTTATCAGATCACACCTTTTCACTGGACCAAAGTGTATTGTTTTATTTTACAAAAAACATATGTGCATTAATTATAATAATAAAAAACTTTATTTCATACAAGGGATTCAGCTGAAAGTGCTTCACAAAAAATGCAACACAAAAGCAAAAAGATGGCAGGATTAGACAATCAGAAGACAGTCCATGATAACAACAAAAACAAATAAAATATAAAAGCGAAGGTGAAAAATACAGAGACCAGTAAGAGTAATAATTACAAGATTTTTTTTTTTTTTTCAAAGCCAGACTAAATAATTAAGCTGTCATTTAAAAATGTTCATCAAGCCCACAACTCTTATAGCTTTTGGTATTATTCCATAATTTTGGAGCATAGTTAACAAAAGCTGGGCTGCCTTTTTCTTGTGTGTGTAATTGTGTGTATTTAAAAACCCAGCAGGTGAAGATCTGGGAGCTCGTGAGGGATTTAAGAATGACAGAGTCTGCCATGTCGGCCGCTCCCAAACCATGAACTAAGTGAAACTTAAAATCTGTTCTATAAGATACTCGGAGCCAGTTGAGTGTAGCTGAAACTGGGCTAAAATACTCCCTCTTCCCTGTTTTGGTGAAAAGTCCAGCAGCACAATTCTGGATAAGATGAAGTTTCTCAGTTGACTGCTTCAGAAGGCTAGTAAAAGGAGAATAGCCATAATCTAATATATTTCTGGTGCTTACGACAAATTGCTTTCATCTTAAGGTGGTACAGATCTTGAGATCATCTCAGAAAGACATTTTTCCATGACATTACTGTACACAAATATACTGCATACATTTAGGCCTCAAGAGTCCTTCTGGTGCCAGCAGACACATAGAGACAGAATAGTAATCATAAAAATCACTTTAGTCTCTTTATGTCTCATTTAAAATTTCACAGAAAATCATTCATCTGCACTTAGATCCTATAAAAACATTAAATTCTGTGCTCATGCATGCATGACAATAGCAAAAAACAAAGCTTTTTCAACCCCAGTTTTTCATGATGTATGGGCTTATGTAATTTTGTTGATTTTGTGTGGCGGGGCGAGTGGCTGTCACGCATCCATATTCTGATGAAGTTTACACAGCTTGTGTGATGATGCAATTTGTAAGGAAAATTTGCGTTTTGCGTGACAATTCAGCTGTTTCCCCCAAATCATTCACCTACAAAATATATTTGTAGCGCTGGGGAAGAATGAGATTTAAAAAAAAGAAAAAAGAAGAAAAGAAAGAAAATTACATAACCAAAGTCACCCCTCAGCCAGCCCCTATTCTGGCAAAAAATCAACAGTCCCATAGGAGAAAAATGTCAATATGGAGAAACAGAATGACAAAATTTGGCATCACAGTTTAAATAATTGTGCAGATTTATTATTGACAAAGGTAACTTATCAGCTGCACAGAAATCATGTCATATTATGTTTTCAGTTATTAATATTGTTTTATTTGTTGTTATGGTTTTAGTCTGTTTGTTCTTTTATGTGAAATTCTTTATGCTGCTGTCTTGGTCAGGACTCCCTTCAAAGAGAGATTTTAAATCCCAGCTAAACTACTCTTGGTTAAAATAAAAGTTAAATAAAAAAGAAATATATAAAGATATGGTGAGTCATTAAACCCAATGTTTGTCCATGTAAATGTCCCAGAGCAGTTACAGTGTCGGGTTTCTCCCAAAATGCACTTTGCAAAATATTAGAATGCGAGCTAAAATGATTGTCGAGCTACCAGACGTCCCATTACCAATAAGTTTCAAGTTTCTTTACCCAAGCATCTGATATAATATATATCTGATGACAGGAAGTGGCTCTGCTGGTATTTGTTTCTGTCTGTGTCTCTCAGCCAGCTATCACATGTTGAAGGGTAAAGTCCAAAATGTTTCTATAAACAGGTTCTACTCAGTGCATCGCTTGTTGAAAGTGACGTTGTAGGTTTTCCATTATGCTGCACAGTTGATTGTACCTTGACAATCAGTTGTAAAGGTGCATTAACTAATTATTTATTCTCACCTTTTCTGAATCGTGGATCGGCACTGTTAAGTCACCTGTCTCTGAGCTATAATCCAAGTCATGCGTCAGAGTATCTTGACCCTCAGGGATGATGACGACTGTAAAATTGGATTTAAGCGCCATTGTGAAACACGATAGCAGGAAGTGTGTGGAAAGCGGCTTCTCACAGCCACAGTGCATAGACTGACAAGGAATCGACAGGTTATGAGCAAAGATCAGGCCTTTCCTTCTGACGTCTACAGACACGACAAGCACATGATTGATTCATTAATGTTCTTGTAATGTGTTCATTTTAGAGAGCTGAGTGAATAATGGTGTTCTCCTGTGTAATCGGGCTTGAATGTGTCTAAAAATCCTTAAAGCGTAAGTTTGGTAGTTTTCAACCCTGGACCCTATTTTTACATGTTTTTGTGGCAAAGTGACTTATGGGAACAATTTTTAAAATTGGTCCAGTATTAAACGAGAACTCAAGCAGCATGAAACAGGCTGCAATGTAATCACTATGGGCATATTCGCACCGTCAATTTATGTCCGCTAAAAGTGCTTGTTTTTGCCACTGACAGGATCAGATTGTTTGTTAAGTGTCTGACAACATACAAAAGGTATCCCTACAGAGATAGAACTTGTTGTTTGAGTAAAATCCTTTATATTTAAGCAGAAAAAGCCCTAAAATCACTCTCGCCAAACACTGTTTTGATAAACAGTAGTTTTATCATTGTAAAACACACTTCATTTAAAATCAATAGATGCAAAATAGAATTCACAAAAAAACATCATTGTTCATCTTTTTTACTGTTTCAATGATCACCAACTCTGGTTTGGTTAAAATAAACCCTGAATTCACAAAGTTAGATGTGAAAATATGCTGGCTCTTTACACATTCCAAAATCACTGTTTATTTAAATGGAGTTTGGTGAAATTGGCAATTGTGATTTCAGGGCTACTTCTGGGATTATTTCTGGAACAAAGAGATCCATCTCTATAGGGATCCTAACCATAAATTGTCAAACACTTAGAATAATAATCTGAGCCCGTCAGTGGCAAAAACAAGCACTTTTAGTGGACTTTCAGTGATGGTGCACGCAGCCTCTTTCATCACTGCTGGCTGCAGCCCTCTCGCTCAGTACTCAGCCAATTTCAAAAATTATTTTTGTTTCCATTCGTCACATAGAAACAAAAACATGGAAAATATAGTCAGACTATAAAAAACAGAATTTACTCATTAATCCGCACATCTGAAACCAGTTCTCGTTAACATAACATAAACATAATATGCTTGTCTTCTTTATGCCTCAAATCAACATAATCTTGCTCATATGTAAACTAAATCAAAAGTGTCCCCAAAACTGGATAAATAAGTTGATTTATGGAAAAGCAGAAGTCGTCTGGTGAGTGTGCTGTTAATATCAGAGCTATTGAGTGTGGGCTTGACAGAAATGATGTGAGATAATGCAGTGCAGCCTAATGGGCGTTATTCTTTCTTATGTCTCAAGTTACTTGTTCTGGCTCTGCCAACAGCGTGGTACATGCACGCAGCTTGTCTTCCTTTTTGTTGACTTGATTGGCTTGTGTTGAAAATATTCCATTATTATTTTGTAATGGCAGCACATTTCAGTCGTGCACTAATTATTCGGTATGTGGTGCATTAGATCTCAGTGGGATTGCAGGCTTTGAGCTGAGTCAGAGCTGGTGTTTTCCTGGAAGGGCAGAGTGGGTACCTGTGGGAGGGAGCAGCCAAACAACAGTGGAAAGGTCCAGTATGAAAACATCAGACTCATGCAGACCTCTGCAGCACTACTGTAAAGACCAATAAGCAAATTGTGGGAGGAAAGTGGAAAGTATTGGGAGTGAGGAAAAAACTGTTCTTATCTCGAAAAACAGCCACTACTATAACATGTGCCTCTCACGCTAGTTGCACCATATGCTGCCTCGCTTCCTGACTATTTGTGTAGCCCCACAACACATCAGTCTAGATTAATTAGAAACACAAAACAAAATAACCGCATGCAAGTATTCATTCCCTCAATGTGACATGTGATAATATGGCTTATAACACCGTATCTCTGGAAATCACAAAACAAATTAGATTTAAATCATATATATAAATAATAAGTCAGGCTTTATTAGTATAGCACTTTTGATATATATGAACTGTAACACAGTTAGTGCTTCATACAAAAAAAACAAAATCCCACACACCCACAAACACAAGCATGTGAATAAAAACACACAAAAAATGAAAATAAAAATGAATAAATAAATAAGTAAAACACTCAAACTGTCGACCTAAATAAGAGGTAAATAAACAAAAAGTAAAAATAATGAATAAATATGTTAAAAAATGATAAAATGATATAGAAAGTAGTAAAACTGTGAAACAGACTAAAATATAAAAATAAATAGTCAATAGATAAATAAAGTTAAATTAAAAGCCAAACTAATGTTTAATTAAAAGCCAAACTAAAAATGTAAAAAGTTATCTGGAAAGTCCTACCGCCAGTTACTAAACTTCCTGGAAAAGCTACATTTTGAAGAAGAAAATGATACTTGAAATAAAGTTCACTGAAAATTCAAAAGCACTGAATAATTACAATAAGAGCAGGCATGAAAAATAGCTGTAAGTGTAAATTTGGTCAGAACAGGCTGTGCATAAACACTCGAGATTGAGGCCACCAAGAGGTTCATGGCAACTCTGAAGGAGCCACGGAGCTCCACGGCTGAGATAAAGAGACACTGAGCACCAAGTAACGGTTGTCGTGGTGATTTCATTGGTCACAGCTGTTGTGAAAACTCGCACAACATCCTGGCAGGTATTTGCCAGAAGATATGTGGGACACTGTGAAGTAAAGTGAGAAAATGTTCTGTTTTCTGATGAAAACTAAAGCATGCTTTGTTTTGCTGTCCCACTAAACTGTAGTTTAAACGTAAGACTAACATTACTATGATAACACACAATGTTCATCAGGAAGCCTGGTCTTTAGGGATTCCCCTTAGAGGGTAAAAATGAGCGCTGCTTTTCCAGCTAAACAACAGCAAACATGAAGTTAAAGTAAAACAGGTATAGCCTAAATATGGCAACATTATGTCACAGAGCGTCCAAGTTTATTATCTTGTTCTTTTGGGATCCACACTCGTTGTTCCCATGGCAACAGCTACTCTTCCCAGGGTTCTTAAAGGAAACTAAAAGTAAGCGAAGGTCATGAGTCAGTGACAGCGTTTGAGCACATACACCAGCATCATATCTTTGTTGGTTTTAACTTTAACTCAGAAATCCTTCCACCAGATTAAAAATACACATACACAAGAAACTAGACAAAATATAAAGAGGTGGCCATCAGATATGATGGGTTATAGTGTGATTCGCTTTTTCCGCCTCATTGACTCCAACAGAACTGATACCAAAGTCTGGCTCCTCGAACACTGTCATTGACTGTCTCATGACCTTTCCTTGTTTTATATAATTTTCCTAAGGTCCATTACATGGACATAAATAACCAGTTTTTGAGGCTTCTCTTGGTTATGATCATATTTAGGATATGGTCTTTACAAGAACACAGAGAAATCAGCTTATTTGTCTTCCCCATATTCATGGGGTTTTTTTAAATTAATTTATATTCTTAATGTTTACATGTTACTTACAGAATTGGGCTTTCTGTCATAATGGCGGTAATGGATACGCTGTTAACAAGCTTAATGTTAGAGGAGAAAGGAAAATCTTAAGATGAGGGCTTGAGAAATGCCTCAGAGTGAAACAGACGGTGCTGTCGAGACTGTGCAGATTTTTGAGTTCACTTCCAGATGTGCGCTGCATCAGTTAGTGGAAGAGAGACCTGAGGCGATGGAAGAGGCCTGATCTGTGTCTGTCTGCAGCTTTATCGACCCACTCTTGCCTTTCCATTAAGGCACTTGAATGCTTAAAAACGCCTCTCTTTTCACTTTCTTTTTTATTCTTCCTTTGCTCGGGGCTCTGGAGGCAAGCAGTGCTCCCATCACTCAAAGCTTATGATAAATCAATTTAGTGGTATTTTTTCTTAATATGCTCATATCCATACTTGAGGTTTCAGCGGGGCTCATAGAGAGTGCACTATCCTTAAGTGCACCACTAAGCTGTGATTCCACTGCACTGCAGTTTACCCCCCATAATGAACCCCAACAGGGTCTTGAGATGCTGTTACATCATCGCCTCACCTATCAATGATTAAACAGGCTGAAGGACAGAGTGAGTGGAAAATAAAACTGACGCAGCAACGTAAAGAGAGAGAAAAGTTAAAGGGTAACCTGGACTGTATTTTCCCACATTTTTGAGTCTATGTGACTAACGGGAATGACAGTTTTTGAAATTGATCCAGTGTTGAGTCAGACTGCTGCAAAATTGGCTGCTATGTAAGTGCTCGGGGCATTTTTGCACCGTCAGTTTACATCCGCTAAACGTTTTTGTGTTTGCCGCTGAAAGGCTCAGATTGTTATTGTAGTTCTTTTCACAAAAGCGCAGAAACAAGTCATTTTATTCAAATGGGCGTTCACTGGGCATTTCTGTCTCTGAAGCATCTCCTTCTTGTCACGCCGTGAAAACAGTTTTTTAAGAATAAACACAATAGAGAATGCATCAATACACTGTACACAATGCAACATGAAAGGAGAAAAACTACAAAAATGTCAGTTAGTGCAAATAGGGGCAACAAAGTAGGATAAAATACCTCGTAGGCTGCTTGTCATGAAAAGAGTTTCCAAAAGTCCAGGCACTTGTTAAAACAAATGTGATCAAATGGCCATCCAAACTCCTGTGCGTTCTTTATTTTTCATAAATCAAATGTATATTTCTGTCTCCTCTGGCATCCCATCAGGCTGAAGAGGCGGAGACAGCTCAAGCAGAGCCAATCAGACAAGTCTGTGACTGAGCAGAACACGGCAATCATTTCCTGTCCAGACATCCCAAATGACGGCGACCCCAACAAGAAGACGGACTTACAGAGAACAGCAAAGCCACATGCAGGCTCAGGTACGATCTGCATCAAAAACACATACAAAATATGCAGGATGTGATTACTTGGACACCTCCAGAGGTGGGGGTGCTCTGCTTCTGGTAGTGTTTGTTAGTGCTCGAGACAACATGGAGCAGAAAGACTACCTATCTGCCCTTCTCAGCGCAACTGATCAGATTTGCAGTGGCTTACAGTGCTGCAAATAGACAAAACACAAAATCATTCAGAAAACATCAATTTGAAGACACGTGCAACATTTGGAGAACATGCTGCAAATCCCACAAGGCGTTACGAAATGGGCTACAATACATCACAACACAACAGAAGCGTTTCAAAGGTCACTTAATACTGATGCATACAGATTACTTTCATTACTGGCTATTTTACACACTTTATGGTTACTGAAGTCGGCTAAAGAGAGCTAAAATGTAAATGTTTTTTACTGCAGTCGAGCTGCCGCGGCTCCAAAACAGAGGGTCGAACTAGCCACCACATGTAGGAGCAGACTTCACCAAAATAAGAGCTCTGTTCCGGTGAATCACATTCATTCAACAAGTCAGTTTATCATATGTAAATCAGTAAAGAAATACATGCATATATGAATGAATACATAAATAAATAAGCGTTGTGTTATTTGCAGTGCGTTCTCCATATGCTGCTCAGGTGTCTTCAAATTAATGAAAACCACCACACAGATTAGCTCTTCATGATGTAGCTGAGCCGTTTACAGGGCAAACACTCTGTTCACTACCATTCTTACAACTCCGCCAAACTTATGACATTTCCTGAATGCAAGACTCTCATTCCCACAGAAGCACCGCCACTGCGGTGACAGACACTGGGTAAAGCCCATGAGAATTTTAATGAAGTAAAAAATATTCTAGCCGTAGTCTACTATTATGGTCGTTGCAATTAACCTTTGTATAATAGCTTCATTCAAAGCAAGATGACTACCTAATTAGAAAGAAATCTTACACCCAGAAAGACAAAATCATTTATCATCATGTATCCCTGCTGCTACATTAGTAATAGGCTTTTGTTTTTGAGAAAAAAGTTGTTGGTTTTTTTGTTGCGCTCTATAAAAATTCCTATTTCCAGAAAACCAATATGTCAACGAGTGGTATTAGTACAAATGTCACTGTTAACATTATTCCTCTGCTCTGTTATGTGACCGATATACAACAGAAGGGTCGTCTGTGTTGGGAACGACCTCAGCGGTTTTAAACAGGAAGTTGCATAACCTTTATCCTGTTTTACTGTTGATGATGACACTCAAGGCGTTGCATTCACAAAGTTTTGGGGAATTGGTGCTTCTGTGAAATTGCAATAACTATAATGCTTTTCATTTCAACTTAAAAATGACAAAGTTTTGGTTGGGACAGAAGCATCTTTGTCATTATTCTTTCTCTTTTTTTGAAACATGGGCACCAACTGCAAAGTAAATAATCCAAGACCACATTTATTTTTTTTAGGGGTCAACTGATATTGGTTTTTCATGGCTGATACCAATTATTATTAGTTAATGAGACCAATAACCAATATTTGAAACAGATTTGCATTTACAGTAAATACCTTTAGCAAATGCTTAATCAAAACTGAAACGTTCAACATCAAATACAACAAGTTCCCAGCAGCTGTTTTTTATAAAGTGAAAATTTAAATAAAAATGAATGAATAAAAATGGTTCCCAGAAGTTTTACAAAGTAAAAGTTACCCCAATGCTGACCCTTTCTCTGCACTTTTTAATTAATACATTTTGTCAACAATCATTACAGTAAGATGCTGATACAGATAATCGGCATAATACCAAATATCGGCCCCAGTAATCGTCCAGGCCGATAATCTGTTGACCCCTAATTTAAACCCCTAAGAGAAAAAAAGGAAAACAAATGGGTAATAAATAAGGATGAGCACATGACATAAGCACAATAATATAAAATAAAAATATTAAAATATGAAATCAATATAAAAAAATTACCCACCTTTCACTTACACAGATACTGTATGTCTATTATTGATAGTTGCACTTCTTGTCAGAACATATGTATGGCTTTATATTTGCCCAAAATTAAACCTCATCTAACCTGCATTTTGCCGTCAGTGTATGATGCATAATGTACATCATTATGTATGACCTGTAATGTGTTGCTGGGTCCGTCGTATTGACAGTAATAATGGACTCTAGTCAGGCGTGCAGTGTGTAAACTCTGCACTATCTGTTTTAATAAAGCCACAAACATTATTACCTTCAGCCCATTAAATCAAACATGGTGCTCTGCAGTGTACCAGACAAACAAAACATAACTCTTCAGGTTATGTATGAGCTTTTAGCTAAAAGTCCACAGCCTGCAGTGTTTCACAGCATATTACCAGTCACAGCCCAGTATATTAATTCAATGAATAAGCGACAGTGTTCACCGAAGTGACAGGTCGTGTCTTTGATGCTCGTACAGTAAAGAGCAGCTGGAGTCTGGATGTCTTGTGCTTAGTCATTGCCTCTGTTTCCATGGAGGAGGCGGCAGTGTAATTTAGCATTCAGGGAGTGGTGCGTTAATAGCCTCTGTGTTCTTGGCAAAAAGAAAATGCTGACTGTGGCTCTTGTCTACTACAAGGGTCACATTGTGTGTGTGTGTGTGTGTGTGTGTGTGTTTATGATAACTGCTTCAGCATGTGTTAGGGCAGTGTTTTAAGGCTGGATAATGATAGGAGACAAACAAGCATAAGTACTCATAAGGCCACAGGATATTTAGAGGTCATCTCTGGTGGGGTATTGCTTTGTACCGCCCTCACTGGATAGTGTTTCATTTTTACTGTTTATTGCAGAAACATAAATATGTTTGTTAGCAACCAAGAGAGTATGAGATGGGCCAACCCAATCTCCAGAATAAATGTTGGCTTTGTACATTTCTGCAAGTCATGGATGCAAATGCACATTTTTTTGGGCACAATTTCTACTGGAAATGCTGATGATGTTGTGTTATAAAACACCCAGTTTGTGGGACGCCCGGTAGCTCACCTTGTAGAGCAGATGCCCCATGTGCAGAGTCCTCGCCGCAGCAGACGCAAACTCGACTCCTTTCTTTCCCCCTTTCACACTTTAACTGTCCTACAAATTAAACAAAAGGCAAAAGCCAAATTAATAATCTTTTTTTTTTAAAAGACACCATCCATTTTGGGTGTCACAGTCACTGCTGTAAATGGCATGAAGTCTCAACAAAAATTAACCAAGTTTTGCTGCCACAACAGCAGCCAGAAATGGAGATGTCTCATTAGAAATATGCAGCTCTTGTAGCACAATCACTGCTTGAAATGATGCTGATGACTCACTTAAAAGCTTCTGCCTTTGGTGGCACAATTGCCTCTGAAAATGGCATGAGGTCTGGGTAAAAACCACACATTTTTGGTGCCGCAATCATTACTGAAAATGCATTGAAGTCTGGCTATAAAGCACCCAGTTTGGGGGCCACAATCACTGCGGTAAATGATGGTGATTACTAGCTAAAAATATGTTTTTGGTGGCAGAATCTTCACTGAAAATGCCGTGATGTCCATCTTTAAGACACCTAGTTCAGGTGCACAATCAGTGCAGGAAATGCTGCTAATGTCTCGCAACAAACCAACACCAAAATCATCATAGAAAATGTGCCAATGCCTGGCTAAAAACACACCTAATTTTGGTGCCACAGTTGTCACCAGTAATGCTGCCCATGTCTCTCTCAAAAAAACAGTGTCGCCTCAGTCTCAGGCCCCCCTCTATCTCCCAATGACAAAATCAGCTCATATGCATTTAATCAGAATTATGTCACTTTAGAAATGTTGATATGATACATGTTAAACTTGCAGATGTAACGTGTCTGTGGATTGCAGAAATGCCAACATATTCCTCTGGCAGCAGGGCTGGATAGACTGAATGAGGCCATATACTAATTGCTTACAAGAATAATTGTGTTTTGGGTTTTTTTTTATGTGTAAGATTATTGTCAGGTGTAATTGAACTCAGTCTACAAAGTGCTTTCCTCATTTTCTGTTTCCCCTGTAGATGATGGCTGTAAAAGTAACAATCAAGCAAAGAAGGAGAAGAAGAGACCACCAGGGACGGTGGAGTTCATTGTAAGCTAAACGACAGTGGAAACACCTTTAAAATATCATACTGACTTATTAGCAGTAAGGTTGTAGTTTAAATCATGAGGGGATTAGACCTGTGTGTCTTTCTAAGATGTTCACAGAGGAGTTGATCTCTTGTTACAGGTGGGAGCTGATGATTCCCTCAACAGCATTGCACTCAAGTTCAACATCACCCCAAACAAGCTGGTCCAGCTGAACAAGCTCTTCTCTCGCAGTGTTTACCCCGGTCAGGTGAGAACCTCGACAGCAACACGAACCACTGCTTCACTTCTCGCATTATTCCTCTGACTGACTGACCATCGGCTATCCCTCTTCATTTTTACAGAAGCTGTTTGTCCCCGATGTGAGCCAGTCAGAAGCTGGCCTAAAGTCTCAGAGTTCCTCTGATCCCTCCCTCACAAATGGCTTATCAGAGAAAGCATCTCATGTAAGTAAAAATTGATTTGTTATGTTGCACGGAGGACATTAAAGGACAAAATCGTTAAAAAGGTTGGTAATCGGCATGTCTTCCCAAAGTTCAACCAAAGAAATTCTTGGTCGACTAAAATTCTGCCAATTCCTCAACCAATCGATTCCTCGATGAGGGTTCATTTAAATCAGCAGGTGATGGTCAAACTTGAACTAATTATTTAAACAGGAGTCTTTTTGGTGTGTCTCCAAGCTTTGTCAGAATTTGCTATGCTACACTGGCTCTCTAATTATGTATTATTATGTATGTATTAAAGTAAAGTTATGGCTCTGATGCTGCAAAATGTTTTAATATTCTTTGAAGAATGAAATGAGAAATGGGAAACAGATTAAAAGCAGATTTAAAAAAATGGTGATCAAAATCTCTGAATCCATGAAGGAAAAAAGTGCACTTCAAAACAAGCTATACTAAACACAACGATCTGTCTTTTTAAATGCCTTCAGGACGGCGTTTCAAACTGCACGTCAGCAAAGTCCCTCCGACGTGAGCTCTCCCCAAACTCAGAGGATGAGAGCCCGGAAACGGTTAAATTCATCAAGATGAGCTGCAAATACTTCACTGATGGCATGGTAAGAAAACATCATAACGGCCGATAATATTTTGAATTAATGCATAACAAAAAATATCCATCATCAGGTACCACTCTTGTATTTTGTTTGTTTTTCTCAATGTGTTATTTTGCTGTGGCAGGGAGTGGTGGGAGGCGTGCTGATTGTGACACCCAACAACATCATGTTTGACCCGCACAAGTCAGACCCCCTGGTGATCGAGCACGGCTGCGAGGAGTACGGCCTGATCTGCCCCATGGAGGAGGTCGTGTCTGTGGCGCTGTATGACGACGTGTCGCGCATGAAGCTCAAAGATGCTCTGCCATCGTAAGAGCTCCGAACCAACTCACTACCCTAATTTCCTTTTTTTGTAACGGTTCTTCCAAATCTCAGCTCTGACTCCTCCTGTCTTATTCTTCTTTACAGTTTCATTTTTCTTGTTTCCTCAGAAATAAAACTGTTTGCATGATTTATAGGACTTTTCACATTAACCACTTTACCATATCCTTATTTTAGGAAGCATCTTTGTTTCCACCGGATCTTGTTTAGTTCAAGTTGTTATGAGTGCAGTTGTTATAGTTTTGTGATTTCATTTTATTTAGTTATATTTGTTCTTCATTGATCTTTTTATTGTGTTATCATTTGCTGTTTATATGGAAACCCAAAAAGGTAGATGAGAAAAAAAAATTCTGGTCATCTGTTTTTTTTAAGTTGACCCTAAATTGCTTTGTCTAGTGTATTCAAGAACAGGTGAAAAAGTTTGTGATGAAATAATCTTTCCCTAGTGCCTTGAAATTGCTGCAAAAAACATTTTGCCAGGAAAAGAAAATTAGGTTTTGCCAGTCTAAATTAGAGATTATTTTATTTCTGTTTTATTTTATTTTATTATTCTTATTTATTTAAAATTGTATTTAATTTTATTTTACATTTAATCTATTTATTCATGTATTTTTTTGTTTGTTTTGTTTTGTGGATTTTTTTCTTTTAGTCCAGAATCTTTTTTTTCTAATTTTCTTCTTTCTTTTTTTTTAATCTGTGAAATTAGGTGAAAAAAAGATTGGCAGGTGGATGACGTTGAATGGAGAAATTGAAACTAACCCAAAAGAAAACATGAATGCTCTTATTTGGAACATGAGGTTGTGGTGCACTTCAGCCTCTTGTGGCTAAAATGAATATTACAACAATTAATACAAAAATGCACCTGACCAAAGAAAATGAATATGCTTTCACAGATTAAAAAAAAGTATCTATTAAAATAAAATAAAATGAAAATTTATAAAGCACGAAGAGGCTGAAGTGCACCACAACCTCATAATAAAAATAATAATAATAATATGTCCTGGCAAAACCTTTTTTTTTTTACCTGTTCCTTAGTCATAAACACGAGAGAAAACAATTTAGATCAGATTCTAAAAATGGATCACCAGAACTTTTTCTCGCAATTGCCTCTCAGGGTTTACATATTCATTCATCACATGTGTTATTTTGTTTTGTATCATTGTGGTCATTCATAATTTCAGTTTGGACCTTTTCTTTTTTTGTTTTTGTTTCCCTTTCATTTTCATCCTGGTTTGCGGTGCGGTATGTGTGATGCCGCGTGACCCCACAGAGACCTACCCCAGGATTTGTGTCCTGTGTACAGGCCGGGCGAGTGGGAGCAACTTCCGTCAGAGCGAGATCTAAACCCCTTCAGCCGCTATGAAGCTCTCGATCCGAAGCGACCAATTGTCTTGGACGACATTGAATCAACCCTCTCAGAAACTGGTACCATTTGAGTTAGACTTTAACTGTTATATGTTTTACTATCCACAAACAGCAACTATTTTTCGGGTGCTTATTTTTTTTATTTTATGTTTTTTTGTTTATAAATTAAGATGGCTTGTTAATTTTTAAATTCAGCTTAGTGCCCAATTATATATTAATTTATTTCTGTATCGTCGACTCTTGAGCACCCAGATTTTTCTTTGGTATAAGTTAGAATTTATTTTTCACATCAGTTTACTGTGAATGAGTATTTGTTTGGATTTCTTTGTTTTCAGTGTAAGCAAACTGAGTAACTTTTTTTTTTACAATTTACCAATACCATACAAACCAGATAATTTACAATAACCCCAAAAAAATGATTGATGAAAAAAATGTCTTGATAAAATTATTTTTAGATGTTTAACAAAAAACTATTAAATCTTCCTAATACCAGCGAGCACAGAGGGCGAGCAGACAGCAAAGTCTCCGTCAGATGAAGGATTCACAGAATTGGAGCCGACTGTCAACGGGAGCACTGAAGAGGCAGAGGGGACGTCCTCCAATACACTCAGCACTGTCAACAGGGACCAACAGGAAGTAGGACCAAGCTGCCCAGGCCAGGGAGACTTACAGGACAAGTCGATTCTTGGTCAAACTAAAGGGAAACTGGATGATGAAGAGGATGAGGGTGTAGCTCAGAACAGCTCTATTGAGGATGGAGAGTCAATACAATCATCTGTAGAGACTGAAAAACGGGTCGATAAACCTACAAACCGAGAGGAAACCAAAGATATAAAACCTAAAGGGACTGAAGAGCTGCTAAACGGTGCACATGATGAGATAATCAGCGCACCATTGGACCAAAACAGGAAATTAAGTCTGAAGGAAGCTTCGGAGGTTTGTGGCGACTCGAGTCCGAAGAGAGGAAGCCCAGATGGATCAGCAGATGGAGCTGAACTCAGTGAGGAGGAGAGACGGAAGAAAAGCTATGACGCTGAAGTGAAGTCATGGCTGCTGGAGAGGATGCAGGCTCCAATAGAAGGTAGGAAACTAGATGTTAAACCCATGGATCCACTCTCAAATATTGTTGCTATTGGACATTTGGTATTGTAAAATTAAGGCGTGTGCTATTAAAGTCATCAAACTCAAATTTTTGTATTTCCCATTTTTTAGACTTGCTTTTCTCATCAGAGGAGAAGAGTAAAATCCCGCCTATGTTCCTGTGCTTCAAAGTGGGGAAGCCAATGAGGAAGTCTTTTGCCACTGGGATGACCTCTAGCCCCGCCCACTCTTTTGGGGCCCGGGGTAAACAGCCGGAGTACTGGTTTGCTGTGCCACAAGAAAGGTGAGATGATGCTGTACTTTTTTACTTTTATCCAATGTCCAATCCAATATCAATCCTTTGTTGACTTTGTATTTGGTTATGTGTATGCACTAAATGGTGAATAAAGGGTTGAATATATATACATGTACAGAACTGATATGCATTGACAAATTGACATTTTTTACAACACTAATAATGTGTACCCTGGTATGAAAGTTGATAGTTATCACACCATGTATGTTTGCTTATCCACAGTATTGCAAAAACATGCAACTAGGTGTAAAATCTTACCTATACGTTTGCAAAAAAAAAAAAAAAAAGAAAAAAAGGAGGATGATACTTGACCCTTGTCTCAAACTACGATGTGTGTAAGCCACCAATGTGCTTGTAACCAATCTGATTGTGTGTGTTCCAGGGTGGACCATCTGTATGCATTCTTTGTCCAGTGGTCTCCAGACGTGTACGGGAAAGAAGCTCGAGAGCAGGGCTTTGTTGTTGTGGAGAAAGACGAGCTGGACATGATAGACAATTTCTTCAGTGACCCTGCGTCCTGCAGCTGGGAGGTGAGTTCAGTGAAAAAGTAGGCAGACCACTTGCCTTCCTCTATTTACACGCCCCGTTTTACAACAGCAGTGAAGTGTTTTATGTTGATTCCTCTTTAATGTTGACTTGATTATATGTTTTGTTTCGCTCCAAGATCATCACCATCGACGAGGCCAAGCGTAGGCAGAGTTTCGGCAGCTGTGACGGAGATTTGTCAGTGGACGCGCTGCCCATACTCAGTGACACCAGTGACCTGCTGCAGGATACACACATTGAGAAGGTAACTTTTATTTCAAACCAGTTACTTGCAGCTGGTCTCAGTTCAGACCACTGAATTTGCTCTCTCCACCTTATTAGTCTAACGTCATGACATGAAACAGCAGTTTTTTGGTTAAAAGCATTCGAAATCAGCACCATGGGAAGGACTAATGCAGTTGTCAAACTGTTGTCAAGTGATAACAACAATAGCGAGCACAAGGGCTGCTGAATAAATTGAAATTTATTAGGTTGTGATGTGACACTAAATATCGAAAGTGTCTTTTCCTGGTTTAAAGGCTGACTGTTCCAGCTCTTCTATTGTTTGCCTTTATCATGTAGTCATTATATTCACATCACTGATGATTATTTATCAAAAAATTAATTTTGTAAATATTTTGTGAAAGCCCCAACAGTCATTATTGCAATATTGTCATTGAAATATTTGATAAAAAAATTTCCAATTGATTTTTGCTATATTGCCCAGCTCAAAAGACCGTTATAGACAAGATAGGCACTGCTGTTGAGGCTGTTTTAAATCAACATGTTTCCCCACAGAAGCTGGTTCAGGGACGGTAATGTCAGATAAATTAACAATTCTGTCTAATATCAGGTAAATACCTGGCAGCTAGCCACATAAACTTACCCAATTTTTGACAAGAAAATGCTGGTTCTGATTCCTTCCAGCTTGCCTGTCGCCTGCCAGCCCGTGTGCAGATTTACCCCTGGAGACTGGTCTACAGCACGGTGAAGCATGGGACCAGCCTGAAGACTCTGTACAGGAGCCTGGCGGACGTGGACAGCCCTGTGCTGCTGGTCATCAAAGACATGGACAACCAGGTAGACACTGTCCAGAGGACGATTCTGTATGTAAATGTCTGGGGGTTCACTGGCATACAACACTGAAGGTGAATAACAGTCAAAGGAGACAGGTAGAGAATGTAAGAAGATAGAAAATGTACAAATAACATCATATCTCATGGAATTTGTTAGCAAGCTAGGCGTCCGTGTCCGTCACATCAGGCACTGCCCACATTCAGCACAGATACCGCCACAGCAGGTGATGGTCACTTCCCTGCACTCCCTTATGACCGTGCCCTTATCCATACACTCATAACTCCACAGAATAATACATTGGGTTCTTAGGTTTAGAGTGTTTAGCAATTTGTTTAGTTTATTATGACAGAGTTTTAGGGCCACATTGATATAAAAAAAATTGTATTTATTTTATTTTTTTATTTTTGAGACTTTGAGAATAAAGTCAGAATATTAAGAGATTTTTTTATTTTATTTTACAAGAATAAAGTTGTAATTTTTAAACAAAGGGGATATTTTATAAGGGAAATAAACAAACCGCCAGCAAACTATAAAACAGATAAGAGCACAGGCAGCCTGTGCTCTCATCTGTTTATTTCCTGAATATAATATACCCTTTCTCATAAAAATCCGACTTTATTCTAGTAAAATTACTACTCAATATCTCGTAAAATTACAACTTTATTCTCATAATATAACAACTTTTTTTCATAATATAACAACTTTTTTTCATAATTTTACAACTTTTTTTCATAATATTATGACAAGTTTTATACTCAAAATCTAACTTTTATTTTTCTTTTACATGGCCCTAATCCTCCGTCATAGTTTATGGCCCTGTGTGTATGATTTTTTTTTTTTTTTTTTTTTTTTTTACTTTCTGATTGGCGGCTTCTACTCTGCAGTGCAAACTTATTCTATAAGGTTATTTTCAATTTCCTATAATCAAAAAACTTAACATGAGGGTTTTAAATACTAATTGTAACAGACTTTTTCCTGTTCTTTTGATTCTTAAACTGAATCTGACTCTCGTCACAGATATTTGGGGCTTTCTCGACTCATCCCTTCAGAGTGAGTGAACACTGTTACGGCACGGGAGAGACATTCCTCTACAGCTTCTGTCCTGAGATCAAGGTTTGTACTAAGATAGTTTAAGAACTCAGTTTGGGGATTTTAGCTTTTTTATCCAAATATCAGACAGCTTGCTTTTGATTTTCAGGTGTACCGCTGGACAGGAGAGAATTCTTACTTTGTGAAGGGCAATACTGACTCTCTCCAGATGGGAGGAGGAGGGTAAGTGAATCTACCGGCTACATTGTAAACTACAGGCTTGTAGAAGGGACGGTCGACCCCAAAATGGTGCAATGGTGCATAATAATGGTGGAAATGGTGCATAATATTTATAACTATGTTTTAATTAGTTTAAAACCATGTGAAACCAAGAATTGTTGTCTTTATGTTACCTTAGAATGAGCCATTAATGTCTGCATATGAGCACGTCCCCTTGGCCTTGTCTTTTCTACGGTAGACCAGATAAGGGTCAGATAAGCCAAACTGTCTCTAGAGGGACGTTCGTATATTTGCGTTTCTGCATCGGCCACTGTAGCTCAACATACCCGGCACACATGAGAAGTTTCAGATCTGCAACCTCACAGCTACATGCCACTAAATCCTACACACTAGACTTTCAATTTTTACATCTCCTGCTGTCATGAACATGAGCCTCTTGTCCATGAGACACACTTCCTTCTACACCGTGATACAGTTCACACATGTAGTTCAGTAGAAAGATAAATAACATTTTTTTGGTACTTTGAGCACCACAAGCTGAGTGCCATCTATGTTGGAGAGAAGGCAGACATCTCAACAGCCGATATCTCCAACACTGCAACTCACACCAAAACAATCTTAAGTGATAAATAGCACTACAAGTAAGAGGAAAAATATGCAATTATGACTTTGTGGTTAATTTTCTCTTTAATTTTTTTCAGTAATCCAAATCCTTGTTTGCCATTAAATAAAATCCTTGTGTTTTTTGGGTCCCTCTCCTCTGCAGTGGTCAGCTGGGTCTGTGGCTGGACTCTGAGTTGTACCGTGGCACCACCACCAAATGCGCCACCTTCAACAACCAGCCGCTCTCCGCCCAGCAGGACTTCAACATCCACAGTGTGGAGGTCTGGACCTTCGAGTAGCCTCACCTGCTCTCAGCTACTTCTCCGACATTCACGCTCCGCTCCAAACCTTCAGACACCCCCAAGTCTATTACGCACCACTTGGAGGCGAACCTAGCTCCCCCACAATGACACTTGATGTTGTGTGAGAGAAGCCTGTGCAGTCGTTACGTTGACCTGAAACGTCCGTCTTCTGTAGCGTGTTTCAAGGTGAGTTTGACCCACAGGTTCCTGGTTCCATGTCTGGTTCCTCTTTCCTGTAAAGGTGGAGAAAATGTTGCTCTCAGTTTATTGGCTGCCATAGACATCTGTCGACGCCTCCAGCTTTCCCAGCATGCAGACTGCCTTACCACCATAAGCTCACGAGGAGAGAGAAGAGGAAGGCTGCTCATGTTACTGTTGAGGTTATCCTAAAAAGATTTTAAGTGTGTGTATGAAAGAACAAAGTTTCCAAAAATGCTGTAGGTTGATTTGTGCAGAAATAATGGTGTAATTACTTTGGCAATGTACAGGATTATTTGCTGAAGGCATTTTTTGTTGTTTTTTTTTTAATGACAATGAATTTCAAACTGAAAAGGAAGTGGAAATTGCCGGGGAGAATTTTTTAGGATCCTCCACTGTTAAGTTTCAGAGCTGAAAATGTTGTAATCGTTTACAATGAAAGTGCTGCGCTTCCTCTGAAGGCCATCTCTTATTTTTGAGTTTTAGATGAACTGAATGAGATTGTTCCATTGCATTTCCTCACTAGTACTTGTCATGTTTTACTTCCCCGTACAATCCAAAACATGTGGCAAAGCCAGGTTTGCAATGACCAAATATGTTTTTATTTTAATTTTCACATGTTGTGAGTTCATCATATTTTATAAAATATTTTAGATTTTTTTATTTTTGCAATTTATTTTTACATTCTGTTTTTACAAAGTTGTGTTTGTTTTTTTAAATGGTTGTACTTTTATAGAGAAGTTGTGTAAAATGTTTCTGATTGGACCCAACAAGCACTAGTAGTGTCAGTATTGATTCACGTCGACTGATTTTATCTCTTTGATTTTCATTTGTGGTCATTGTTGTTCAGAGAGCCAGTACAAGTTTAACATGATGTCACTTTGCACTACAGTATTAATTGACGGTCAACGCTGTGTTGCTGTGTAAGTAAGCATTTCTTCAGTGTAAAATTGTTACTGAATGCTGTTTGATCACCACTACAGGAGGGGAAGCTTCCTGTCCAAACACAGGTCAGCTCAGCTTTACTTAAAATTGGAAAAAGGGACAGTCTGTTTTTGCACTCTTGATATGCCACTAACTAAAAATTCAGATCTACTAACATGGAAAAGAAACGTTGTTTGTATCCCATGTATCTGACACAGGCTTGTAGTGCATGAATATGCAATACTGCAAATGTCCGACACCACTGTTATGATGATATCTGCCATACTATTCACTAATGCCAGTTATCGCTTCATGTGAAAATGAGCTTTGTTGTCTTGTGTTGTAACTGTGAATGCTCCCTGAGTATTATTTCTCGTGAATCCAAAACTGCTGTGATATCACTAAGGATCTATTTATTGTGTTGTTATTGCAACCACATGTAAACCTGAATAAATGTTGAATATATACATATATAATACTGTGTTGTGTTGTTTACATCCTATTTTTTATTTCCACATCTTAATTTCCAGTGTTGCCTTTCATTTGGATTTAGAAGGCAAATTCAGTATTGTATAACCTGGACCCTACTTTCTTGACATGTATAGAGCGTATTTTTACATCTAAATGTGTGAATTAAAGGTTTATTTCAACCAAACCAGAGTTGGTGATAGGTGGAACAGTGGAAAGACGAACCAAGACGGCTTTTTTGAGTTTTATTTTATTTCTGTCAACTTTAAATGATCTGTGCTTTACAATGATAAAATTACTGTTTAAATGAAGTCTGGTGTATTTGGCCAAAGTGATTTTTGGAATGTATGTGGTTAACCCTTGTGTTTCCCTGTGGTCATTATGACCCCAAATGAAATCTTTTGCTGTCAAAATATGTTTTTTATACTTATGTAAACAAGGTCTATTGGCCCAAAATTCCAAAATTAAGGGATAAAATGTGTGGTGGATTGGACTGAAGTAAGACTAAAGGTGTAACACAGAATTGATTAACAATTTATACTATATGCTTTAAATAACAGTCAAACCAGGCGGGGTCATTTTTGACCCCTGAGGACAAAAGGTGTATGGCAATCAGGAGGACATTACAAGGGCGGGCTCTTGCTCTTTACCATAAAGGTCTGTACCTGAAGGGATCTTTTCTATAATGTTGTCACACACTTTTAATAACAATCGGAGCCTGTCAGTGGCAAAAACAAGCAACTATGTTTAATATTTTCTATATACTATAAGACTATGTGCAATCTATTGGTGCGATTTGGTACAATTATTGCTGTTCTGTTCATATGCGGTTTGTTTGACTGTGACTGTGAAGGCATATATGGGCAAAAGCATCTGAGTCCAAGACAAATTTCCCCAGGGAGGACAATAAAGTAGCCTACATCATATTGTATCGTAATGTATCGCATCGTATCATATCTTAACTTTATGTTGCAGCCTGTTTTGCGTCTCCTGGCTGCAGCACTCTAACTTAACACTGGAATTATTTGAAAAAATGCTCACATTAGTCACCTAAACACAAAAACATGGGAAAACAGGTTCCAGATGATAAAATACTGGATTTACTGTCTACTGCTCATATTATATTAAGTATAATACATTTTACTGAATACTGCCTCCGGCCTTATTATGTCTTATTGTTGTAGGGCTGGTGGAAAAAGACTATTCATTGTGATCAAATTACGGTAAAGTAGGTTACAACAAGAGGAAGTCGTCACCCACTCAAAAATCCCATATTAAAAAGATGAACCACTCGGTGCTAAAACTCACTTTTAGGTCTAAATTCATTCATTCGAAAGCTAAAAAATAAAAAATAAAGACGCTCATAAACTGCATTGACGATGAGCAAAGATGTTTCACTCCATCTGTTTCGGGCACCGGAAATAACTTTGTTAGACCTTAGATTTATGTCCATAATAACCATGACTATATAACTTGCTGATATCTATGTCTACATCAAAATCTTACATTATGAAGGCTGTCTTTGTAGAATATATCAGAATTTGTGCAGAGTGCTATCCTTGTGTTTTCGCAAAATCTTGCTACATGAAATTATCTGTGCCAGGTGTATGAGAGAAATTTGCGCAAATTGACCCTCTGATCCATTTTTTCTTACATTTCAGTACATTACATTTTTAATCGATAATGTATTATAAATGTTGTTGCAGCCTATCATCTGCAGAGATGGTGATTGGCTGCCACCTGCCATCTCTCCATGACCTGTACACCTACCTGGGCCCTGAGGCATGCAGGTAAAAGTATGGCCCCTCTCACCCTGGATACAGACTTTTTGAGATCTTCCCCTCTGGCAAGAGGCTGCGGACCATCAGGACCAAAACCTCAAGACTCAAGAACAGTTTCTTTTCCTCTGCTGTCACCATCATGATTGTACTCCAGAGTCTGAAAACATTACATTAACGTTAAACTAAATCATTGTTTATGCATCACATTAACGCACAATGCACACTTTAGGTCAACTTAATTATTTAAACTTAAGATATTTGCACTGCATCTCTACTTCTGAAAACTGTACAATCCCTCCATTGCACCTTTTGTACATACTTTTTGTGTCCTTTATATTCTGTTTTGTCATTTTATACATTTAAATTGCGTCCATATTTTATTAATCTTATGTTCTATTCTATTTAAATTCACTAGTTTATTCTTCCTATATGTTAATCGTTTTGCACCAAAACGCAAAGTCACATTCCTTGTATATGTAAATGAACTTGGCAATAAAACTAGATTCTGATTCTGATTTCTATTTGAAAACTCCCCCAAAGTGCCAATTGAGTGTCTGTTTGGTGTGGGGGATTTAGGAAAAATCGACTGAGTAATAGTTCTTCGCAAATATAGATGATCTTCGGGACGTTTACGCCCCCAAGAAACAGAAGTTCAGCGGCGGCGAGTTGAGCAGGATAAACATCTCATGCAACAATGAAAATATGGCGAGAAACAGTTCAGATTCAAGTACAGAATCTGATGAAACTTGTATTTTCTGTTTGATAGCCAACGATCGAGACAAAGAAACGGAAATCATTAAAAAGGTAAGAGTCTTTTAAACAAAGGTAGACACTACAGTTCCAAAATTGTAAGTGTAGCTCACATTTCCACTGTGTTTCACCTTTATATAAGCTGTAACATGGGTCCAGTACGTTTTGGTTAAACTTAAGAACTTACTCTATCACACATGCAGACATTCATCCTTTATATTAGCCTAAACTTACATTTATTTCTTGCGTGAACATGTTATTTATAATATTGGAAGTATACCGAGAGCAGATTCTACGAATGTATTTGTCAAAATATATGAATATGAGAGAAAGGATGTATGATCATGAGTGTGAAAAGTTTACGCATGAATGTGTTAAAATATATAAAAATGTTCTTTAAACTTATACAGGGAAGAGGAAGTGTCTTTACGCACAAAACATGGGAATATATCCATTATTTCCTAATAGACATAACTGTCAGCACTAACGATGCTGCATTCATCGGCCTGTAGGTTAATATGTGTGTTTCATCTCCATATTTCCATGCTCTGACACAGAACAAGGAGCTGGTGTGTTTTAAAGACATTTGGCCCGCTGCTCCTCACCATTACCTGGTTGTACCCACTCAGCACATACTCAGCTGCTTCTCATTGCATCGTGGACACATCAGCCTCGGTCAGTTATAGTGTATAGCTTACTAGTACTCATGCTACTAATTGTAAAGTACTTACTTACAGTTGGATATAACTAGAACTTGCAATTCTGCTGCTGAAACTACTTCTACATTTACCAATACACGTCTATATTTACAAAAGCACTTATGTTAGTTTTCCTTCTTCAGCTGCTCCAGTCTAATGTGGTGTTTTTGAGCTACCTCATGCTGCCTATTAGTTTCATCTAGTCGTGTCTTTTCAAAGAAATAAGTCTTTTATCCAACAGTTAAAAGGATGGCTGAAATGGGGAGAGCTGTACTGCATGAACGAGGGATCACAGATATGAATGATATAAGGTAAATGAGCAAATAAACCAACAACTCCTCCAAGCCATATAACTATATAAGTAGTTTGTTTCCATCCTCTGGGTAGGGAACCCTGCTACATACTGTATATACAATTGAGTTGCATAAACAGGAACAACACTAATGAATATGAGGCCTAACATGTCATGTATAAACATACCTTTTTATGATATGTACTAAGCTATTAAAACAATCATTATTGACAGATTCATGTATTTATACATCCTGAATTGATTTGACAAGGATTTGTGTGTAGAAGTTACCCTATCATTAGTGTTTTGGAGTGTTAATTAATGTTTGTTTTTTTTAATGAATAGGCCAATTTATCTTTGCTAGTTATATGTTGCATCCATCTTAATGTGTATTTTCTGACATATTTTAATTTTTGGAAAAAAAACAACAACTTAATAGGTCATATTTGAATATTAGTAGTTACAGTTTCAAAGACGTGGTTAATGTTGTGAAACAGTCGCAGTTGTACCAAAACTGTTTTGTTCGGCTTAGACAACAAAATACTTATTTGGTTTGTAAAAAAAAAAAGAAGTTAAAATGACTCCATGTTGAGTTTTGGTGTCAACAAGAAACTAACAGTGGTCTCTAGGGTCAAAGTCCAGTCTTTTTAGACCCACCTATCCACCCTGACCACATAGCTATGTAAACTTTCTTGCTCTTCTTAACCTGACTTCCTTTTTTGTTTATGTTATAATTACTATAACCAATGGAGGTCACCACCTAACAATAGCAAATATGGGTCATAAGAACCTGCTGGAGGACAGTGTCGAACAAGCATACTTCTATAAATGTCGTACTTTTGTGTTAAGTAATAAAAGAAAAGTTGTTTTGATTGTGTGAGGCACCTTTAAGCTCAAAACTAACGGAAAACTATATATGGTTGTTTCTTATAATTAAATGTGAGGAGGGAATAAACACTCACGCTATCAAAAATCAAAGGTTGTCATTTGCTGAAGTATTTTATTGCTCTGTTAAAATGTCTTAAACTGTATCTTGACTTGTTTGTCAGTGTGCTACTTTCTTGTGTTTTTCTCCTCAGGCTGGGATTTCACCAACCTCCATTTACCTCAGTCGATCACCTCCACCTCCATGTGCTCGCTCCTGCCAGCCAAATCAACAAGTACCTGAAGTTTAAATTCATCCCAAGGACTAATAATTTTGTTACTGTGAGTGTCGAGGATTAGAAATCCCCCTGCCTCTTTTCTTACTGCATATTTCATCAATTGTCTTATAATATTACAGTCATTGCAGTGTTATCCTATAATGCATATAGACTATATATATATAGCTAGATAGTAACTATATCTTAATCAATGTTTTTGTTTTTACAGGAAGAACGTCTCCGGAAACGTCTAAAGGATATTGCTCCTCCATTCAAGGAGAGGAGGAGAGCAACAAACACCTCAGAGGAGAACCAGGATGAGCCACATGGACGGAGTGTTTTTTGTGTACCGTGTTGGGACATGACAACACCATAAACTGTCAGCAACATGTGCGGACAATGAGTCAGTGACTGAGATCAGTTTTTAAAGAAAAGCCAAAGAACTGAGAAATCACTGTAGAGAAAATGACTGCACACACTGTTTGTGTGAATGTGTAGCAAACGGTGTGCACTTATAAACAGTTGTATGAACTGTTTGTTGAAGGCTGTGTCTGTATATCTTCACTTCACTTTGTGTATTTTCTTTTTGCACACTTATTTGCACATTTTTTTTCTTTTTTATTGCTCTTTTTAATCTTTTTGGCTGTACAATCTTTATTATTATTTTTGTTAATTTATATTATTCTATTCTCATTTGTTCTATGACTTCTAGTGCCTTCCTTTGTATATATATTTGCAATATTTTGCCTTTTTAAGGAATATTTTATTAAGTTGCTGCTCTCTTATTTGCTGCTGTTACAAAACAATTTCCCTCAGGGGATTGATGAAGTATTTCTATTCTATAAATGCTTATTGACAAAGTGTGAAATGAATTACAGTTTGCTGGTGCATAATATGAAAAATCAATGGATTGATTCCATATAACAGCACGGTACTGTAAAGAAGAGTTTGTTTAAGATTTATCTTAAATTATGTACTTTTTGTGTGAATAACTACGCTGTGGCCTTTTGGCATGAAAGAGAATTCCTGTTTATTGCTACAAAAAGATCCAGAAAAGTATGTGACAACATTTTCCACTCTGTTTCTGAGATAAACTAAAAGTCACAGTCATGTGCCCCTTTGAACAACCCAATACCCATATAAGCCCCAGACACAAAGCTGTGTGCCTCCTCCACTGGAGTATTACCTGCCTGAATATTTTTGTGGGTAGTTTGTGATAATTTGATTAAATCCACATTATTTAAAGGAATAGTTTGCTATTTTCAGAATACACTCAAGCATGTACAGTCACTTTCCTAACAAGAGTTGCATGAGAAGCTCAATTGATGTGTATTTGTTTACTTTTATGGATTGAATAAAAAGTTGTTATGTACTTTGTACTTTGGACAGAGTCAGGTCAGCTATTTCCCCCTAATTTAACGGACAAATTATATATATATATATGAAATACATTGTTCTATATATATATATATGTGTGTGTGTGTGTGTGTGTGTGTGTGTGTGTACAGTTTTTGAACAATGCATTTCATAGACATAGGTCTTAATGGAAAATGCTGTAATACTGATGAAGAGCCTTTTCAAGAAAATAAAAATACATAAAAAAAAGAACAAGACACATACAAAAACACACACAGGTAGGTTATTTAATTAGTTATAAGATTTACTAATTTGCATAAGTGAATAATCTGTGTGTGTGTGTGTGTGTGTGTGTGTGTGTACAGTTTTTGAACAATGCATTTCATAGACATAGGTCTTAATGGAAAATGCTGTAATACTGATGAAGAGCCTTTTCAAGAAAATAAAAATACATTAAAAAAAGAACAAGACACATACAAAAACACACACAGGTAGGTTATTTAATTAGTTATAAGATTTACTAATTTGCATAAGTGAATAATCTTTTTCATTTTTTATGAGGGAATTTTTTGATGTGAGTGTTCAAAAGTATTTTTGTGTAAATGTTATGCAAAATGGTAACTTCTGAAATTATTTCATTTTATGGTTGTAAAATTTTGACTAAAATGATAAGCAAATTGTTAAAAAATGTGGTTAATTGTTGCAGAAGTCAGGCTTGTTGAAAATAAGTAACAAATCATGTCGCGTTTATCTTCTAATGTAGCATTAAGGGTCTATGGGAAATCCTGGATCCCAAATTGTATTTAGTAATAGTGTTCCTTTAGGCTAATCAACCATTTTAAATCTAAATATATTCACTTGCCAGTTAAAATGAACCACTGAATATAGACAACTGTTTTGGTTGACTCTAATGTCTGACAGCTCATATTTAGCAAGTAGATTATTCGACGTAGGAGTTTACGTGATGTCCGTGAACGCAGCGGCGGACCGACTCGATGAGCTCAGCCAGCAGCTGTTTGTCCTGACTCCTGACTGCAGACACGCCCAGACTTCACCGGTGTGGGGACACAGACGTGTCCTGGCAGTGAAGACACAACTTTAGAAACACAAATGGAGATTCAGGACACCTCTGGAGGTGAAGACTGTCCATTCTGCCAAATAGCGAACAACCAGGCTGACGCAGACATCCTGCTGAGCGTAAATACCGATTCTTCTTTCATGTTTGACAAGTTAAACTCCGGAAATCTGTGACTCTTCCTCTGACTCTTCCTCTGACTCTTCCTCTGACTCTTCCTCTGACTCTTCCTCTGACTCTTCCTCTGCGTCTCTGTACAGGATGATGAGCTGCTCTGTTTTCGTGACTTGAAGCCTGGGGCCACACATCACTACCTCGTTATTCCCAGGACTCATATCGACAACTGCAAATCTCTCCAGGGGGAACACATACCTCTAGGTGAGGATGAGTCATATACTGTTACAGATGAGTCAGCAGCCTTTGACTGATTACAGAAAAATGCCGCCCAGCGCCCATTCTGAAGTCACATTGTTTGATATAGCTGATATAGCCAGATAAACACTGGAGAAATAACCCCTAAAGCAGTGGTTCCCAACTGGTCCAGTCCCTGAGTCCAGATTTCTACTGTCAGTAGTTTATTCTAGTTTATCTAGTTTATTCTCGTATTCAGTTTTATTTCACAAACTGTAAAGAACACATATTAAATTGGAATGAAGTAAAACATTTTTCAAGAGCAAAGTCCAATGTGTTATAATGTCTCCAGGATTTGAGGACATTTGGCGCTCAGCCTGGACCTCTGTAGGAAAAACAATCACCGAAATATTTTAAATAAACGTGCCATCCAAACCTCCAGGTACACAGGTTTGGAATAACTTTTGGAAGAAGACTTTTCCCCCTTTAAACATTGACATGAACTTTATACTTTGCATGGGACTATCCATTTATTATGGATGCATGGTATCCAAGTTTTTATGCCTCTGAACCACTCCAGGGAATCTGTTCTCAAATTTTGCACAGATGTTCACTTGGACTCAACGATGAACTGATAAGATTTTTGTGGTCAAAGGTCTCTGTGAACTTGCATGTGTCTAATTCTTGTGAGTGTGGAATCTCAAATAAACCTTGAGGAAGTTTCCTCAAATTTGCCACAAACATCCACTTTGACTCAAAAATGAATCTCATCAGAATTTGGTGGTCGAACATCACTACCACTTCACAAAACGTGTTTGGCCATAACTCAAGAATTCATACACGAATTATGACGCAAATGTCCAATAGGATAAAATAATTAAATGCTGACATTTTATATCTAAAAGGTCAAAGGTCAGTTTAACTGTGACATCATAATTTTCTGCAAAAACGCTTTTCTGGCCATTACTCGACAACGTCACAACTCAGTGACAGAAGGGGACATTTGGTGAGGTACTGAACTGGTAAAACTAATTTGGGGTTTCCACCTTGAAACTGTGCTGACTGTATAGATCCCGTTTGCTGCCGGGGAAAAATGTGTGTGAAACATCCATGTTTTCACAAACATGGAGGTAAAACTGTAAATGCAACTTTATTAATTCATGGAGGCGCACAACTGCAAGGAGGTCATTCTAGTTCAGGCCGTATGATGAGACCATGTTGATCTGATTTGTATGCTGATAGTGGAGCGGATGGAAGAAATGGGGAGGAGTGTACTGGAGAAGAATAAAGCCAGCCTGGATGATGTCAGGTAAATCAGTCTCCTGAGATGACATCCTCACAGTTATGAAATGTCATCAACTTAAAGAAGAATTTACTGTGTTGCTTTGCTTCAGAGGAATTACCAAGAATTTAAAATTTCTTAGCAAACACTTGCTCATTTGTCTGTTTTCAAACCCACACTGACTCTGTGCAGGATGGGGTTTCATGTGCCTCCGTTCTCATCTGTTCCTCACCTCCACCTCCACACTCTGGCTCCAGCCAGTAAGATGAACTTCAGGTCGCAGCTTCACTACGGACCGCGGTCTTACTGGTTCATCACAGTGAGTGTCTTCAAGGGCTGCATTTATCTACAGAGACTTTAGTGTGCCGATAAAATAATTTTAGACCTTTTTTTTTTTAGCTGTATACCATGATGGATTGAAAAACAAAATAAATGAATTCATAAAATTTGCATTTTGGTAAACTTTACAATTTAAGTGGATTTTTTAATCAGACATGTCAAGATGATTTACTGGTCATTATTGTCAACTTGAATTCTTTCTCTTTGCAGAAAAAGTATCTAATTAGCAGCTTTTTCCCCCCAATCAATTAGTTAGTCAAAGTTGTTATTATTATTAATTAAGTAAATATATTTGACCAAATAAAAAACAATTATTTTGATGGCACACTCCATACAGTGATGACTTAAATCTACCAAAATCAGAAATGACTTGCATTTGCCCTTTTCATTTTTACATCTTGTATGTTATACTGTGTATGTTTTCATGCATAAATGTAATTTGTAAGCACTTTTAATTATGATTACACTCAACTATAATATTGTGAATACTGTATAACTGCCTTGTTTTGTTCTGTTGCAGGTCGACAAAGTGCTTTCTCAGTTGAAGACTTGTGGCAAGGTCAAATGAAGAAACACAAAGAGTTTGAAGGTGCAATGTTCTTCTTTCATGTTGACAGGTTATTTATTGCCATACTCCTTGACTGAGAATTTTAAATCCATCGTCCATATGGCTTGACATTTTTATGTTAATGATTTTAAAATTATTTATATTCCTTTAATGCGGTTGGGTGATTAAGTTGTTGATAAAAGTGGAAAAAGGGCTTTTTTTTAGGGTGGAGGTGGTAAGAATTGGACCTTTCCAAGGATAATTTTTAAGTCCTACTTAATTTTAAGTAACGTATCCTGGTCCTATCAGATACAATGATGTTGTGCAATAAGGAGAGAATTACAGAGTTTAGGATTTGCATTATTTATTTAACTTTAAATCTTTAAGACTATCTTGAAAACTGAAAACATATCTTTTTGCAATTATCTGAAAACTACTTCAGAAAATCATTTAACTATACTTTTTTTTACCATATCAAGTCAGTATTTATAGTGAAGGACAATCATGGTAGTTTGTATGTTTACTTTTCTGTGTTTAAGGAGGAGATCAATTGAAATAGCTGCTTATACATTTGATATCTTTGCGTCGTAATGTATCTGATGAACTGGGGTACAAAATGTCTTTTAATCTTTATATAATGTTTTATTTAATTTTAATAAAAGATCTTGAGAAGCTCAAAGTAGTGGGATAATCTCTCACAAAATCTTAAAGGTTTTATTGGTAATAATCGGTCTTATGAAGAGCATGTAGCTCAAAATGTTGCTGTGGTGGTAGTTTTAATATTTATAGATAAATAGTATTCAGTGAAGCTTCGGTCATTTCAATCATAGCAGCTCTTCTCATGAGAAGCAGATAGATTAATGAGCACAGAGTTCAGGAAATCACCTGATGCCGCTCACATTGTTAATGGATATGAGTAAGCATTGATGTGATGATTTGAAAGTCAAAAGATGTCAAAAATGTGGCTGTGAAGAAAAAATGTATTAGATGTCAAGGTTATACATAAAACCATTAAATGTCAGATATCATAGTATAATATAACATGACAGTATTCTATGACTTATCACACTATACCATGAATTATCATACTATCACATCACACTGTGCAATAACACCATAATGTTGTCTGGCATACCATAGTAAACTCAGGACTGTCTTGCAAAGGGGTCACACCAACAATACTGCAAACAAAGGTGGGCCAGGGGCATGAAGTAAAGGGGGCCAGCGGCCTCTTTCCTTCTTCCAGCACCGTTGCTCAGACTACACCGCCTACTGTGATCCCAGCTGTACACCTGTAAGGTTTCATGAAAGCATCTTGCACAGTTGTGATGCTATCACAGTAACAACATCTGTCCACTAAAAGACAGACAGACATATAAACACCTGGCAAAGTACTTAAAACTGTTTTTGTGGTAGTTCCAGGACCAAATTTTACCATGATGACACACACAGACACAATGTGAAAGCAACACCAGGCCTGCTTTTGCAGCTGGTAATAATTATCACAGAAACAGTGGGTCCTAATATATGTCTTTGTTTCTTTGCCAGGACCCACACACACATATCTGGACACTGTTTGATGGAAATACACATAATTATTTAGAACAAAACATTAGACCACCATAAGAATACTAGACATACTAATGGGCCTGAATACAGCAAACAATGATACAAAAGTACCTTAAATTTAATTGTTTACTTGCATTAACGCTTTTAAGATCATGTTATTTGGCAGCTTGTGCCAGTGAATGCTTAGATATCTAAAGGGTTTGTTGGCAGGTTTTAGTTTAATCTTTAAAAAAATAGCAGTGACTCAAGATGCATCACTGGTTTTCAGTTCTTTTTAAGTGCCACTTGATGTCACTAGTGTAGCTTACAACTCTGATAGTAGTCAATATTTTTTTGTGGGGCATGATAGAAGGCCAACGTGCACCAATGGGCCTCATAAACTGACTCACAGCCTTTTTTTTGTTACTTATTTAAATACAATAAAGCAGGAGGCATGATAAATGACATCAGTCTGACATAATTTCGCTGTAACACTGCACATTCATGATCGGTATCTTCTGTACTACACACAGACATACTCATCTGTATTGTCCCTAAGGTTTGACAAAGAATAATTTCTGTTGTCATTTTGTGTCAGTGGTGAGATTGGAAAAGAAAAAAATATTCAAAGACTGGTGTCATCATCAGTTTGCTAAAATGATGAAGGAGGTGCCCAAAACTGCAACAGCTGTCATCAGCACCACACGTCAGAGTCTGAAAGAGGCTGTCAGACAGCATTCAGAGCAAATGACAGAAAATCTCTCAGATCAAATGCTTCTCCATCTCACTTACCAAAGTAATTGTTTGCATATTATCACCATTTGACGTGTTAATATCCCGCATGCTCTGCATTTACTTATTCTGTATTAATATTTGGGCTAGTGGATAAAGAGAAAAGAGACATATATATTCATCTTTTTTTTAAAACAAAATGTAAAGCCCCTTGAGGTCAGATCTCACAGGGATTCTCCTGTTTTAAGACAATTAATTTGTCTGCTTGCACTGGAGGTATTTTACCCACAGCCAAACACTCTGCACTTTATCTATGGATGTAATGAGTGCTGGACATAAATATCCATAAAATTATAGCTCTCTATTGATTCAAGAAGTTTTGCACAAGATGTCTGACACAAAATACAGTACTGAGCATTTGTTAAGTGTACCATTTATGATTGTTGACAAAAGGAAAATGAATACATAGATATATGAATATGTAAGCACAAAATGTAAAAAACAAACAAGTATGAAGAGCGAGGAACTTTCTGTTTACTCAGAGGCCCTCGGGTAATAAATTAGAGCCTAATATTAAGGCCAAATTCTATCAAAGTCGCAGCCATGGAGTCACATTTGGTGGGACCAAATCTGTCTGATGGTCTGCTTACCCTGAGAAAAAAAAAGAAGGAAAGAAAAAGAAAAGAAAAAGAAGAAAAAGAAAAGAACAATTTGAAACAAATAAATATAACATAATAAAAACAATAATAATAGTTGAATAAGCTTAAGCCATGTTTTATTCCAGTATAGCAACCCTACAAACCACAGGCAGAACCACAGAATTTACTGGATGCATTTTATGCAAAATTTTGAGATTAATTATTTTGACTTTATTAGAAATAAAAGATGTGTAAGGTAAAAGAGATGTTCTTTGCCAATTAATCCCTTCCAAACGTGAGTTCCAAAAAAACAATCCTGCTTGGGTTGATTTTATTTTTCTTTTGGAAATTTTAAAGACATTCTTAGATTCATTAATCCTTCCATTAAAGTTCAGTCGCTGTCTAACAAGGATAAATTTTTGGGCATTAACATGTCGATACCATGCTGGTAAACTGGTATCCTGGCCGGTGACGTTACATTCCTGACATTCTACGTTGACGTGACACTCGCGCTGCTGTGGTGTAGCCCCGCCCCTCGCGCCGTCAACAACTGGATCTCAGCTATTTGTATTTTCACTGCTAGCCTGCTAACGATGATTCAATGCGTTCGTAAAAAAACGAGTTTGCCGAAATAGGCGGTCATTTATTCATTTTCGTTTGCTTGAAACACGCTCCATCGACAGCTCGTTTCCGATGTGCGGTCAGTGCAAGCTAAAGGACCGACGAGAGCGGAGAGATCGCCTTGCCTACCGTCCTTTAGCCGCCTCTGAATCCAGCTAACACTGCTAACACCTCAGCGGAGATCTCGCTAGCTGGCTGGCTGACAGCTGCTTCGGTTAGCTGCGTGCCTTCTGCAGTAGCGTAGCTGAGATTCACTCCCAGAAACGATGAATTGTCTCTGACATTGGTGAGTGTAATTAACATATTATGACTTAGTAACATGAAGTTATTACATGTCATTTATTTTGAGTCGTTTCAACGTTGCTTTGCGAGCTAGCTGCCTTGCTAACCATCGGCTTGTTTGTAGCAGCAGCTGCACAGAGCCACGCCTGGGCCATTTAAATTTGTGGCTGCTAACGTGTAATTTTACTTTACAGTGGTCAGTTTTGCAGCACTGAATATAAATCCGTTGTTGTGGTTTACAGAGAGGACTGAGGCCCAGTTGGTTATCACATTGGAGTAACCTGAGCCCAGAACTAGCAGCGGTGGGTCTTGGTTGACTTTACGGTGGTGCCATTGAAGATAACCGGGTGAGCCGTCGCTCAACCTGCCGATGCACACCTGGTTTTGACCTGCAAGAGCTGCCAATATGATGCCGGTAAGTGCACACAACCTCTGCTCCGCTGGTATGAAATTTGTAAATGAATGTCCTATTTATTCTACAATTGCTGCTCACGTTTGAACAAAACCTGTGCTTGCTCTCTACATGAGTAGTTTTACTCCTTATCTTGCTCTGGTGGCATTTTGGGGACTACATTCACAATGTGATGGCATGTGGCTGCTCAGCTTAAAGATATAAAAGTACCAGAGTGATATAAGGATGACATTTTGGCTCCCAAACTGTAAGTGTGCACACAAGTTGTAATTTCAAGCATTCTTGGTATCTGTCTGTTCTGCCTCTCCCATCGCCACTAAGCTCGAAGTAAAATCACACATCCTAGAAAGGAAAAGCGTAACTTTATCTGCTGTGACTTCATCTGTTGTACTGTAACTCTGCAGCCTGACTCCATAGCTGCAGGACTTAATTTTTTCATGCTGATGGTTATAATAACATTTGTAAGAGGGAATGTAAACATGGTTTGTCATAACTTGATTGGCAGGGATTGTCATGTATGTAAGTATGTAAGTATGCAAGCATGCCTTTGGCAAAAGGAATAGAACATGTTTCCTTGCAAATATATGTAGTATTGAACAAGTGGAATTACACTTCTATATATCAGAGTAGGGCAGGCTGACTTCACACCCTCTACTCTCTCTATAATAACAGTGATTTTGTGAGTGTGTGTGTGGAAAGAACTTAGTCATTGGATTACTCAAAAACTACTCAGTAAAAGTGGTACATAGTATTTGGGCATGTAGTCTAAGAAGTACCGACTACAGCTGCATCAGTGTCTCGAACTGCTTATGAAATAAATGTTTTTCTACATTAAAGTTAGACAAAAAGGCTTATTTTTTAGCTTATTCAAGAGTTGATAGTAAATGTGTGTGTAGTCTAAGAAGTCCTAAGCCCAAAAGATATAAGGATCATGCATCACTCACAGAAAAAATAAGGGGACTGTGACACTGACTTTCTCAAGAACTACATAGTAAAAGTTGTTCAGATTATATCTGCATGTATTTTAAGAAGCACTAAGTTCAAAAAGATTTGTCTCATGGGCTTTTTATGGAAGAAATGTGTTTTATATTAATACTAACATTATTTATATAGCACCTTTTTAAAAACAGTTTACGAGGTGCTTTAACAAACAAAGCAAAGCCAAGGCTGTAAGCTCACAAAAATGTTTATTCTTCTACCTGGAGGGGACTTTGACATTTGATTTCTCAAAAACGATCTAGTAAAAGTAGTTCATAGTATTTGTGCATGCAGTCTAAGAGGTACTTAGTCCAAAACTATTAGGCTTGTGAACTACCTTTGGAAGAAAAGGATTTTATTTCATATTAAACTAAGATGAAAAGGCTTATTCTTGTTATCCAGAAGGGATTTTGGCTTTGGATTACTCAAAAAAACTACTCAGTAAAAATTAGTTGGTAGTATTTGTACATGTGGTAAAAGAATTACTAAGCTACAAAAATACTAGGCTCATGAGCTATTTAAAAAAGGAAAGGGTTTTATCTCACATTAAAGTTAGACGAAAAGGCTTATACTTGAAGTAGTTGATGGTATATTTGTGTGTCGTCTCAGAAGCACTAAGTCCAAAAATATGAGGCTCATTCACCACTTATGGAAGAAATGGGTTTCATCCCACATTAAAGTTTGTCAAAAAGGCTTGTTATTGTAACCTGAGGGGGACTTTGACACTAGATAATTCAAAAACTACACAGTGAAAGTAGTTTATAGTATTTATATGTAGTGTAAGAAGTAAAAAATAATAGGCTCATATACTACTTATGGAAAAAAGAGGGGACTCTTAACATATAATTACTCAAAAACTACACTCTAAAAAAAGGTTACAGTATTTGTGCATGTAGATTAAGAAGTACCAAGTCCAACAGTATCAGTGTCATAATTTATGAAAGCACTAGTTTTAATACCACATTGAATTTAAGTTTATTTAAAGGATAACCCCTTGAGGTGCATCATCTCATTTTTGAGGGGGTCCTCATTAAAGGTCCACATTAAAGTTGGACAAAAAGACTTGTTATTTGTTTGTTTCTACAGTGCCTCAAGTTCCCCCTCTACTCTCTGTGTGATTCTAATGATTTTGTGTTGAATAATGTTGAAAGAAAATGATGGCTATATATAAAACATATACAGGAGGCATTGTTAAATCAATTCTCATTCTGTTGTGTTCCCTGGTGTCATTGTTCAAGACACTGTGCTGCAAATAATAGAATACCTGAATGGCAACACTATATGAATCGTGCTTTGTTGGGACCTCTTTGTTATCTTTAGTGCTGAGAATGCAGTGAAGGATTGTGGGAAACATTATTGCAGCCCTTCTGGCCTTCAGGGAAGGGAACATGAACTCAGATGCAGGATAAGTTTACAGTAAGGTGGAGTCATCATAAATAGAGGTGATTCAGTCTCAGCCAGATATCTGTCTGAATGATTGTGCGTAGGTTGAAAATACAGTATCACAGTAATGTTTAGTTCATCGCCAACGCAACTTCAGGGAGTTTTCAAGAGGTAACAGAGAAGTAACTCCGTGTTCGCCACAGCCGTTGAGTTCGGAGGATTGACTGCGATGGTAGCCTCTGTAGACGTTTGTACCCTGTGGCACCAACAGGCTATCAGAGTCAAAGAGCCAGTGGAGCAGAGAGGCAGCCCTGCACTTGGGTCTCGCGTGACTCCGGCAGCCAATGAGACCTTCGCAGATCTAGGTCTGTGTGGCTGCGTCGACTAATGCTCTGTTGTTAAGGGGAACTTTTGAGCTGAGTAGATTGTCAAGTGGCATTAATCTCACACGGCAGAGCTGGGTCGAGCATGACTTACAGGAAATGTAAACATTGCATCTTATTGTCGCTTTTACCATTTTTGGAGGTTTGCTGGTCAAAAATGACATCAGCCAACCCATATCATAAAGCACTCGTCATTTAATAGTAAGATGCCATAAGTATAATCTATAACTGTGAATGTTGTACCTTTTTCCTCGAACTCGCTGTAAACAGATGAAAAAAGTTACTCTGATTTATTTAACAACTTCCACTTGTTTAAGACAGCTAGATCTCTTGTCTTATTGGTTGAATATGTACATATTATTAATTAAATTTTCTTCTTCTCATCTACATGAGTATGAAGTCCCTAAAATTAAATGGGAAGTAAAAAAAAACATTAGGTGCTGAAAAAAAATTAGATGTTGAAAAAAATGATAATGAAAAAAATGATGGTTAAAAAAATGCTGGTGGAAAAAAATAGATGGTGGGGGAAAAAAAATCTGCGGAGATAGTTTTGCTTTCTCCCGAGAAAGGTATTTAGGTACCAGTTTTTGTTTAATCTTCTATTTTTTTCCACCGTCATTTTTTTTCACCATCTATTTTTTTTTGATCATTTTTTTCCACCTTCAAATTCTTCCCATTCTTCGTTCCTATTCCCATGTCCCTTTAGCTCTGTACATTAGTCAGCTTCAATCAAAGGCACACATCTGCAACACTCGTAGCCGCCATCTTTCTAAACTCAGCTTCCTGTTCCACAGTGGAGACTGACCTTTGGTGGCATGTGCTGTACACTGTATTACCTTAATACAAGGGTTGGGTATCTTTTCTTTTTTTTGTAAAATACCAGTGCCTAAATGGTGCCTGGCCTGATACTTTAAAAAAAAGAAAAAGAAAAAAACACACAAAACTGTTAATGACTCTAAAGAACAGCTTTTTTAATTGCAAAGGCAAATTTAAACTTCATATTGTTACAGTATAGTCAACAGCTTAAAGTATGCTTACTTTATAGATATGGATAAATACAAAGCACCATTAACAAATTCAGTTCTGCATTGGGATCTGTAATTGCCTCACTAACTCAGGAGAGACTCAGCAGACAGATATTTCTCTATTATCTGTGTAGGAGTGGCAGAGACTGTCACTACAATTATAACAGCTGGTCCACCTTAACAGTCCACCTTAAGGGAGCCTGGGAGGCTAACTTAACTTGCTAACTTTGGTGACAATACCCTTCACTTCAATCAGCAGGTGACGAGCAAGACACCGGAGCTTAGCTTGGGTCTTAAGGACTTGTAGCATTTATTCACTGACAAACAGCATAGACTACACACACTGCGCTGCCACTTAACCTCATACTCTCTACGCCGGCTGCTACAGCTTCACCATCAACAGCACACACACGCTCGCTCGTTCTATGTGGCATCAAAGTCAGCGTTATAATTCTGTTTGGTAGGTACCAGTTGTTTAGGAACCAGTGCCATGCTGGCATAGAGTGGCAGTATCTAACCCTACTCAATACAGCATTTCCGTATCAGTTTAATAGAATGAGGAGTGTCTGTATTTTTTGTGAGTATTGAAAATCAAACAGTTGTTATTTATAAATACCCTGGTATAACATGTTGTGGTGGTACACGCCCAAACATTATTGTCTTAAGTTGATGGCTTTTGTGGAAGTTTCCAGTCAAAGTTTGTGGTCTTGGTCAGCAATAGTCTTCTCGATCTTTCTTCTTCATTGTCGGTACCTCTTTGGGAGTAAATGAGTGACAGGATTTGTGAGAGGAAATGACCATCTGAATCATCCTGCTGCAGATCAGGCCAGCCAGCGAAGCATTCCTCTTTCCCTCTCAGAAGTTAAATGATAAATGCCACAATCTCCAGATGATGCCCACTGTGGCATTATGCATCAGGCAAGATGAGTACTATATGTTTCTCGTCATGTACGGCCCCATACATGACAGTGCTGTGACCCGCTTGCCAGTCATTAGCAGGGAGTCATTGGTGCTGCAGCCACTGGCACAACCAAGGGACGATTTTCCAATAGTAGGACTTGTCAGCACCCTCCTCCACCACCCTGTGACTCCCTCTCTCTCTCTCTCTCTCTCTCTCACTTACTGTTTGTTTCTCTCTCGCTCTCCCTTCCCCCTCCTCCCTCCCCGAATTACACATACAGCAAGTGTTTTTTCCTCCCAAGTCTCCTCTGCAGCACTTCTCAAATGCACGAACCGCCGTCGGTTTCAGAGGTCTGCTCGGAATGGCATAACAATTAAGTCTCATGCCTGCATCAGCGGCAGTGCTATGATGAAGAGGTTTGTGACTCTGGTGTTACGCGGCCTTGTTAGCCTCTCCAAGGAAAATCCCATTTGGGCAAAGGAGCATCACCGGCCACCAAAGAAGGAGATCAGGAGGAAACGGCGGGCAGGCAAAAGAGCCAAGACCATGGGCAGACGCAACTTAGTGAGGGCGGTTGGTATTTCTCCCGTGGTCAGTCGGCTGCATCACTGGGGTTTCTGTTTACTACGCTGTCACTCTCTTAATGTATATTTACACAATTTCTGTTTATTTGAGGGTATATTAGGTTGTTTTCTTGGTGACCAATTTGAATTAGGCCCAAATTTGCACTGTAGTTATGTTGTCTTTGGTTAATTTTGTGTCCTGATTCATTAAAGGGTTGTTCTGACATGCTCTGAAGGATATACAGCATGTAGGTCATATTAAAAATACTGATTTGGTTGTTGGAGTGCAGATATTGATGAAGAGTTTCATATTATTACTGCAGTATTTCATTACAATATTGTAAATGAGATTAAAGATGCACCAGAGCTAATTCAAATAATGGCATCAGTCTTATCTGTATTCAAACTGATGTTGTTGCTGGCCTCACTGGGCTGTTTTGTGTTCACTATTTTTCTTCCTGCACTATGTTGTTTCTTATTATGCAGATGGTAGAACGCCAATATCCTTTGGGGGATTAGCAAAGTAATTATCTATCAGTAAAATGTGGACACAACTAGTCTCCAGCTTACTTACAACACTTTTCTTTCATTTTCGCCCTCATTTTTTTCTGTTTCTGGTCCCCAAAATGATATCAGTTAGTAGTCTGTCTGGGATAATTACACTGTGAGAAGCAACATGAAGTCATAGATGGATGGACACAGCGTTGCCTAAGAATAAGTGCCACAGCTCCTGTATTTTTTTTGATGATATGTACTTTCTGAATTTGCCAAAATAAGAGCTGTTACACTCATGATCAGCTGAGTGAAGTCGCAGAGGCAAAAGTGATTACAGTGAGCCTGCTGCAGAAAATGTCAATGAATCACACAGCTGCATTATTACAAAGGGTGAGTCACTTTGTCTCAGAGAAACTCTGGGAGTAATAATCCATAGGGTGGCTCAGACTAAACTTTGATATTACTTGACGTAAGCTGGCAATTTCTGGAGCACTACATATGCACCCTGAGGCCCTCACGTACAGCTGTACATCAATGAAACTTCATCTCTCATTACATTGGAGCACCAACTTGATGATGCGTGTATAAAATTAATTGCAGCTGATACTTTAAAGGGACAGTCCATCCCAAAAACCAAAAATACATAATTTTCCTCTGATCAGTCTAGATCGTTTTGGTGTGAGTTGCCGAGAACTGGAGATATGGGCTGTAGAGATGTCTGCCTTCTCTCGCATATAATGGAACTAGATTGCACTTGGCTGTTGTGCTCTAAGTGCAGAGTTGTGTGAACTGACTCCAATCAGCTTTTCTGAAACAGAAAACTCAGAGTTTTCCATCTCAGATTTCATCAGCTCAGAGTTCAGGGTGAGACTCGGATTTTGATAAACCTGCTTTCTGCAACAGGCCCCCAGTTACTCAAGATAATCCACTCATCTTGTTGTGAGCAGTTTCATGTAGGATCTATTTTCTTTCTACCAAGCTACACCTGCCAACCGTATCATTGCACAGAGGGAAGCGTGCATCTACTGTTAGCTCACCTAGAACCACTGAGCTAGCTAATCTAATGTTACAGCTCAGCCGAGGAGGATGCCATTAATGTTTACATCTTGCTGTCATAAACATGACCTTCTTGTCCTTGTCCTTTTGCGTGGTTAGTAACCGGGTATTTTTTTTGTGTGCTTTGAGCACCACAAGAGTGAAATCTAGTTCCATTATTTTGCAGAGAAGGCCGACATCTCTGGGGTCGATATCTCCTGCACTCAACCACTGACACCAAAACAATGTAGACTGATAAACAGCACTCAAGGCAACAGGAAAAATATATCCTTTTGATTTTGGGCTGAACTGACTCTGTAGATATATTTTCCTCAAAGTAAACTGTGTAGTGGTTGTGTTGGAGTTGCCATTGGAAGTTTTGGTGCATTGATTTTGTTTGACATTGTGGACTATGGTTTGACATTGTGAGCCATATGCAAACAAAGTGCTGTTGGTCTAGACGGCAAGAGAAGGATAACAGAGCCCTTTGATTGTGTAAGTAATGTTTCACTTTAAGTCCTGATTACTTGGTTTTCTTTGTGTTGTACTGTTTCTCGTGTCTCAAATTCTCCCTGTCGTGTTCAACCAGTGAGCTGTGAAAGGTGAACAGGTTAAAAGCAAACTACTGATATGTTGAGAATCCGGATTTCCCTTTTCGACTCTGTTTACTGACAGCTACCTGAACTCGCATCTGACTTGCACGAAGGCCACGATAAACTCTCTTTTCAAGCACAGCCATTGTTTTTTTTTTTATATCATTTTGGACAGCCCTCCAAACTCTCGGCTTTGTTGTGGATGTATTCTTTATTTTGGCTCTCTGCACTTTATCTTGTGATCTCTTCACAGTCCTGTCTCTCTGTTGTGACATGAAAAGTGAGGCCTGTCACATGAAACAGGAAGGCACACCTCAGCCCCCCTGAGTGCTTTGTGCCATGGAAAACATTGAAAATATGGCAGAAAGAAAAACACATGTAGACGTGCTGTAACACTGAATATAGAGACGTTCATATCAATTCTTTTGGCTTGTTCTCATCTCCCAAAAAAATCAATTACAGGAGCAAAGACATTAATGTGGGCTGGTCTAAATAAGGCAGATGAGAAACATTATCATATTAATTAAACTAAATATTTGTTAATAAAACAGTTAGGTTTTGATGGCATAACTTTCCCTCCTCAGTGTTTATAGAGCTTTAGACGACACTGCAGCCACTGCTCCTCTCATCCTGTTTTTTGGCTTTATTCAACGAAGATGTCAGTTGTTTATCCAAAAAATGAGTTTTCAAATTGTGAAAATTAATGTTTCCCCATTTTACATTCTAAAATTAAAGTGGATCAGTGTTTTTTTTAATGCCCTACAGAAGTATTTAACCCAGTGAGTCGATACTTTGCAGTCACTGAATCTTCTTAGATATGTTTTTATCAGCTTGGACCGTCTGGATTTGGGGATTTTATTTTGTTTTTTGCCTTCTTCAGCTTTTTTCCTTTAGGGGTAACATTGGACATGCATGGGAAACTGTATGTGTGTATTTGAGATTTAATGGTCTGCCTACTATTAGTGTAAAAGAACCTTATTAAATCCAATATGCTTCAGTGTTGTCAAAAAATCCATGAAAGTTGTTCTTATTACCGTAATAATCTTCCTTCTGGCTAGATAAAAGGCACACAGAGCAAATGTGCTCATAAACTGATAGTGGGGGAATTAACTGACATACATGACATGCTAATTATGTTTTTAAGTCTATAAAGAGCCAAAAAAATGGCCATTACAAGTTACCCAAGCCAAATTGAGGATTGATTATGATTTTGCACTCTTTGTGTTGTGCAAAGATACTCTAGAGAGAAGCTCCGCCACTTGTTTTTTTCTTAAGTTTAATCCTGTGTGGACCACCAACTGGATTAGGAGTCTTAATTTATAAAAGATTGCAATTTAAATCCCAATATTAGTCGAAAAATCATAATAAAGTATCTGATTGTTCAGCCCTTGCTGCTTGTTAGATTTCTATCAATAAGCTATGTGATTAATCAGCCTGTGTATTCAAGCACAAACTTCTCAGGGAGTACCATATAGATTAGTCCAAAGGTCAATTATATATATATATATTGCAGACACTTTTCTCTTGTTACTCTACTAGTCGGCTGAAGATGTTTGAACAGGGAGTGTTGTACAGCCTGATAGCTGCAGGTACAAAGGAGCACTTGCAGCCCTCTGAACATTTTCAGGTAATTGCTTTAAGATGCTGCATTAAGGATGAATGAAGTTCATTTAAGTCTTCATCATATCCTCTGTCTTCTGCCTCCAGGCTATTACCTTCAGCCATTTAGTAGCTCACATGTAGCTGGATATATTAGGATAGACCAGAAGGTTCCTTAGACGTCCTTTGGCTCAACATGTTGTGACGGTTTTTTGTTAAGTTTTTCAAAAGAAGTTTGCGATCTCTTCAAAATGTGCCTGTTTGGAACTAAACGAATGTTTGACCTACGGTATTGCTGCTTGCTTTTACGAGAATCACTCATCCAAACAACTTCACACTAGACTAGGGCTGGGAATAGAGAACTGGTCCCAGTTTTGAACTGGGTCCAAATAGTCTGATGTATTGGAATCATTTGCCTCTGAGCTCATCAGTTCCTCTTATTGATGTCGGCATGTTTTTCTGACGGTTGTGCATTGCAAAAGAGTGATGTCAAACTCCTGAATCTACGCTGCCTGGACTTTGCTGCAGAGGGAGTCATGGACGAAGTGGTCCAAAGTGCGGCTAACTCAACACTTCCTTGGGTCCTGAGCAATACATCTTCTATGACATAGTTGCCTTCACTACCAGTGCTAAAGTATTTGCATGATTTGCTTACAGCTACCTATTTAGGGTACAACAACAAAAAAACCCATTCTGACAGTTATGTCTTGCTACAATGTAACATCTCCAGTCTCTCTTTTCTTGAATGCACTGGAGCACAAACTGTACCCAGCATGCTGTTCTGCAGTCTATTATTGTTATAGTGTTATTAGGGGTCCTCTCTCAACACATTTAATAGTGTGTAATGATGCACTACCAATAAGCATGTGCTGTAGATCTCAAGAGCTCATACTCAACACTTCTCCTTCTTGGGACCTCAGCAGTACACCTGCCAAGTCAAGGCTCAACAGTAAAAGATGCTCAGGGGAAGTAAAAAGCCACATTGGACCAGTAAATCTAGTCAGTCACTTGACCAGCTGGGCGAGTTGGAAAATAATAAGACTTTTTTTCTGGAGCTAATAATGGAAGTACCTTATTTCGCTGTTTTCTCATCTCTGTTGAGAGTTGCAGATGTGCAGTGCAGATTGGGCACTCGTGAGAAAATGACAGCAGATCAAGTTTATGAACTGAAGTACAATGCATCATTGTCAGTATCTTAGAAACAGGAGTTTTGTTGGGTGTTTAAGAACAAGGTGGAAAAAATGGACCATTTTCAAAGGCACGTCGAGTTGTTATTTTATAACCACTAATAAATGAACCATTTGTACAAAGGAGCGTGAAAATCAACTTTGGGCAAGTAGATTTCTGACCCACGTCCTTAAACTTGATCGAAAGAACAGTGGTTGAGAAAACTGATGCACAAAGAGACAGACACTTCTTCCATTTCAGTTTGATGAGAGTACAGACCGAAGCATGTGGGGGCTTGTATTGCTATGTTTCAACTCCCAGGCTAAACAGTGTATATTCTATGCTCAGGCAGGCTGTAATCATAGTAAACAGAAATGTGGCAGGCACGGGCATGAGTCCACCAGCAGCTCAAACTCACAGTCTGTGCTGGTGGACGGCAAAGTGTCGCCCCAGCAGACAGGGCTAAGAGTGGGCTAAGCTTCGTCCTTAAACCACATCTGACTGGCAGTTACATAATTTCTCATTTCTTGTATATCTCAAATGTCCTCTTTTTTTTTTTTTTTTTTTTTAACACATTTTCATGCAATACCATCTTGGAACAGAACGAACATTTTAAAAAAAAATCTCTCCCATCCCACATAACAAATCTTTCTTAGTAAAAGGAAAACTTTGACAAACAGTCCATCAGATACAAATAAGCAAGTAGTTATGGGTAAGCGTGATTTTAAAAAAAAAGAATAACAAAAAAGTAAGTAATACCATAATAATGATATTGAAATAATAATGATAATAATAACAATAATAATAATAACAATAATAATAATAATGATGATGATGATGATGATGATGATGATGATGATGATGATGATAATAATAATAATAATAATAATGATGATGATGATGATAAGAAAAATCACAAATGTGCAAAACAGTCATCATCCTATTCTCTCTTCCTATTATTAACCATTTTACTCTAGCTGTAGTATAAGTTACAAGCTGCCTTTGAGTGATTAATAATCAGTAACACAATTTGGCTTGTTTTTTATGTTCTTCTTTCATGATTTTTACATTTTTATTTCTTTTTCAGATGATATTGACGGTGTACCTCAGTGATGGGGAACAGGCTGTGACTGAGGTGCCCATCACCCCTGAGACGACGTGCCGGGATGTCGTCGAGTTCTGCAAAGAGCCCGGCGAGAGCGGCTGCCACCTGGCTGAGGTCTGGAGAGGCAACGGTAAGAGCTGGTTGAAAAAGTGCTGCTCGTTAGGGAGAGTTCAGAGTGGTGAGTGCTTCTTTTATTGTGGGATGCAATACTCACTGCTCTGCATTTTTAAAGTGGGTGTCATCAGCAGTGCACGAATCTGAAACTCATTATCAGTGAGCTTGACACTTCACTTAAATGCACAAGAATTTAATTATATAAAGCAGGAGCCTTTAGCCTTCCTCATTACTGAAGAAACAAGCACTTAATTAACGAAGGTTCAGTTGCCAAGCCGGGCCATGCATGACTACCTGAGTGGAGGAAAATGGTGGACATAGGGCACATTTTTCTTTAAAAAAAAAAGGAGAAAAGCATGTACTAACAAAAGTACAGTAGAAAATATTATTATACTTAAAGCTCACATCTGGAGGTCAAAAAAAGGTTACGTACTGGCACAGTCCGCAGCACTGTCACATCAGATTCCACTCGGTCCAAATGGTTGGCTCCCATCAACACAGTCATGCTGACACACCCGGTGTTATCAGCGTTTTTTGCTGAGGGGCCACTCCCCTGTTGAAAACAGCGACCCAGCCGAGGGCTTTATTAACCCACGTTATGCAATCGTGTTCGGCTGGTGCCCGACAATGCAGTCGTCTGCTCCTTTGTCTCTGTCCCTTGTCGCTCTTTGCCCGCAGAGCACCGTTCTCTTGAAATATGAAGAAAGTTTTGGCTCATGTAGTTGTCCTTCAATCCCAATTTTTATAGGGATATCATCACACTTGAGTCTGAAAACTTTATGCTGTTAATTTGCCATGACAATATTAAAGTGACTTATAGGTCACAAGTTTATCCTTTGTTCTGTGATGGTCTTTACTGGATTAGCATTTTAATCATTGTAGTTGTCAGTGCATTAACATCAAATGCACACACTTTCCTTTCATTCACTCCCAAGCCAAGTTTACACTGGCCTGTTGTACATCATCTCTGCAATCCCTGTACGCAGGCTCTATCCAGTTTGATGCAGAAACAACCCCCTCCAAAAACTGAGCAAAACAGTAAGTCCTTAGGGCAGCAGGAAACAGGAAAAATTGCAACTTTGCCATGCTTACATTTTTATTTTCTATATTTAAAGGTCCAGTGTGTAGAATTTAGGGAGATGCATTGATATATTTTGAATCTAATAAAATAAGTAAGTTTTTGTTAGTGTATAATCACCTGAAAATATGAATCGTTGTGTTTTTGTCACCTTGGAACGAGTTGTTTATATCTACATAAGGAAGCAGGTTCTCATCCATGGAGATCACCATGTTGCACCGCCATGTTTGTTCAGAACAGACAAATCAAACACTGACTCTTACAGCCACAGTGACCACTGCAAAGTAGAATAAAAGTCGTTCACGCTAAAAGCCAGCATAGCTTATTTATTAATGAAGGGTAATCCACCCTAAAAGATGTGCAGACGATGAAAAAAAACACGAACCAGAATAAAGATCACTGAGGTTACTGACACAGGCTGCACTGCAGCAACAAACAGTGGACTCATAAAGGGACAGACATTTCCTCGAGACAGCGAGGACGCCCACAGGATTAAAGGAAGCGTTTGTAAGTTGATTTTAAAATAAATAATAAAAATAGGCTACTTAATTTAAAAAAAAAGGGTTAGGGTTAGGTTTAAAGAAGCCTTTTTTAAATTGTGCACTGTGCAGCTGTATTATCTAGGAAAACAAAATTATTGGATTGGGTAATTCATTTAATTTTAATTAAATTAAATAAGTAACAGGTAATTTTTTGTAAATTTTTTACTAATTTCTCACTAATTTTGGGGTAATTTCTTTCTTTGTTGCTCATTGCCTACTTCCCATGTTCATTGAATCAAGCCATTTTGTGCAAGTTTCAAAGGGTTAAAATTTTGCTTTTAAGTGGCACACAGAGTTTTGCTTTTCACTTATTGGACATATACAAGAAAACAGAATTAGATCCGTTGTTGTCGACAAGACAAATATGTTAACCAGTCATAACTTTTCTGTCTCTTTTAGAGCGAGCGATCCCCTTCGAACACATGATGTATGAGCATCTGCAGAAATGGGGGCCTCGGAAACAAGAAGTCAAGTTCTTCCTCCGGCATGAAGATTCACCGACTGAGAGCAGTGATCAAGGTGCGCATTGTCATGGTCTCCTCTGTCTGGAGGTTTATCTGCCGTGTGTATTCTCTACCTGGAGGGTGGAGTCGAAGGTTTGCTGGGGAATTCCTGTCACCTGTTCTGGCTGGCTGCTCAGCTATGGACGCTGGTGTCAGGCAATGCTTTTCTTTCCTGAAGTTTAATTGAGGCTTGCCAGGTGTAAAATGCACCCGAGCTTAAAATCACTGACTGAAACCAGTTCTACACACGCTCACTGAGACACATTCATTCCAATGTTGGGACTTGAACTGAAGTCAGTGTGCATGTGTAGATACAGTATATAAAAGAAGTACACACAAAATTACAAGTCCAAGCCAGTGGTGGAGTGTTACTACGTACATTTACTCAATTACTGTATTTTTGTATGAATTTGATGTACTTGTACTGTAGTTGAGTATTTTCTTTTCATGCCACTTTATACTTTTACTCCTCTGCATTTCAGAGGGAAATATTGTACTTTTAACTCCACCGACATTTATCTGACAGCTTTGCTTACATCTTTCTTTACTTTTTTTATTGAGATTTGTGCATTAATAAAACATAAGAAGAGTTTATAAAATATGATGTATTGTTCTAAATTAAATGACTAAACAGTTTATACAAGTACAGCTGCAATGATTAGTCGATTAATCAATCAGTCGATTCACAGAGAATTATTTTTCAACTATTTTGATAAATATTTTTTCTTTGTTGTTTCTTTTTTTTTATAATTTTGAATTTTTTTTATTTTCTATCATTTTAAATTTTATAAATTATTTTAAATAATTTGGAGTTTAGAGTAGAGGTGTGTGTGTGTGTGTGGTGTGTGTGTGTGTGTGTTGTGGGGTGTGTGTGTGTGTGGTGTGTGTGTTGTGTGGTTGTGTTGTGTTTGTGTGTGTGTGTGTGTGTGTGTGTGTGTGTGTTAAAATTTTTTAAAGAGGCCTGATTTTTATTTACTTTTACACTCAAGTACCATTTTGTACCATTTTCAATACAGGACTTTTACTTGTAACAGTTTTTTCACATTCTGGTATTAGTACTTTTACATAAGTGAAGAATCTAAATACTTGAAACAAATCTGAGTTATATCCTATAAAACATGTGGAACTTGACTAGAAAAGTGCATTTTGTCAGCAGCATTACCATGAAGATATGCAGTAATTTTTAGACAAATAGCAGAAGTGGCTGGTTTTCTATCTCTTCTTGTGGAGCTTTTAAATCATTTACTCTCTCATCTTTCCATCAAGATCAAGCCCCTCTTAAAAAAAAAAGTTTGAGTTACAGGCTTTAGTCAGCAGTGCCTGTCCCAGTTCTTAAATGCCTCTGTCATGAGCAATCATGTCAGTGAAATTTCAAACTATTCCTGACAATGGTTGTTGCCTCTGAATCAAGTGTGTGTGCGTGTGTGCGTGTGTGTGTAGGTGTGTGTGTGCGTCTGTGCACGCCTGTGTGTCTCTGCCCTGCCTGTGTTTGTGACGGCGACTGTTTGGTTTTTGCAGGGAGTCAGCAGTCTCAGGATCAGACGAGTCGCAGGAGTGGAAACACTGGAGAGAAGCACAATGAGAACGGGGTGAGACTTAATTAGCATTATCTAAATGATGTTAAATTAGAAATGTTCTTTTACGGAACAAACCAGGTCCACAGGCCATTATAAAATCCCTCAATAATATGTAACAGTTACAAAGGTTTATATAAAGAGAGAGACAAAAAGAGAAAACAATATAGATGAGCAGCAGTGTATTGAAATATAGATGCGCTTGAGTATGGCAGTATTTTGTTTTGTGATACTGTGTTTATTGTCAAAGATTTGTTGCAGTGGTTGATTTTGTATTGATAGCAGTTTCATAATCTTTCCTCAGCCATTTGACTCTTCTACTCCAACGTAACAACATATCGGTAACGTTAACACAAAGAGCACGAGTCTGTGAAACAGGCAGTCATAAAGGGTGCACTGCAAGCATTCAAAATTAGATTTCAAAGATTGCAATATATTGCCTTGCTTGCAGTACTGCAATATATTACAGTATGTTGATATTGTGATTCTTGGTAATTCAGACCAGATTATTACCATAAATTGATATTTCGATTATAATTCAGTCTTCCCGAATCAGTTTTGCAAAGCTACATGGTATCTGCAAAGAGTCAGATTTTCAAAAGTTGTAAGACGTGTGTCTTTTTACAACATTTATTATTTGAGACTACCCATTAAATTTGTATTTCAATCAGAATGTAGAAGCTTGTAAAACAGACTGACTAACTCTAACTTGGAAGCTCCTGTGGGAAAGCAGAAGTTAATGGCTCCAGTTGTTGACGTGTCAAACGGCCAGACTGTCACTGTCACCTCAGGTGTTTGTATGTTACCCTGGACCTGTACCAATGTTAACTGTTTTTAGTACCCTCCTACAAAGATGTACAAATCAAATTAACCAGCAGACAGATCAAAACAAACAGGGATTATACGATACTGATATCCTAGCAACGATTGCTTTTTAATATTCGTTTGAGTTTATTTTTTTATTTTTTTTTAAAAAAAGGGCTTAACACCTCTACAACCAAGTGTTTGTGGCACACATCATTCCTCTTAGTTTTAATATCTTAATCTCTCAAGCAAAACTGAAGTTCAGGACACTGTCATTGTATGTTTACTCTGTGACATAACTCCATATTCCAGTATGAGGTAAAAGTATCTATGGCTACATGATTCTGATATTAAAGGTGATGATGTTAGAGACCCGGGTGTTACGGAGCTGCTCCATTTCCACACACTGCCAGTATTTCCCTGTCAGGTGAAGCCATTGTTGCATATGCCGAGTTTTAGCTTTAGGACGTGTGTGCTCGGAGATGTGAATGACTCTGATAAGAGCAGCCTCTGGCGCGGCATCCTTTCTCTCTCCGACCATCTGTCCCAGATTTCAATAAAAAGGAAAGTGTTGCGGTCAAGGAATTGTAACTAATTCGACCTTAAGGGTGGGGGGGAGGAATCCAGCGCAGCAGGAGATAGAGGGGTTGTTGTTTTTGTTTTCAAAAAAAGGATTGTAGCACAAGAGCAGCCAGAAGCAATTCCTGTTATTACACTGAAAAACCACAACTTTAGACTTTTGTTGAGGAAGTACCATGAGGTAATATATATTTTTATGGATCTAGAAATTGATTGAACCGCACGCTAAGCAAATCCAGAGTCATGCTACTAACCTGTAAAACCAGCACCATAGCATGACACCTAAAAGCATGCACTGTGTCATCATTATTCGTACATCGTCCATTGCATGGTCGGCTCCGCTTAACCTCCTGGAGTGCCAAGGCTCAGTTGTGTCCGAATTTCTTCCTAATATCTGATTTAGAGGATTATATCAGTCAGCCTGCTGGATGATATAACGGGCCCTAAGAGGATCATTGCTCTGGCTTTTGCATGGACTGCTGCCCAAACCCTGAGGGCTTTCTCTCCAGCGAGCAGAGCTGATCATCCTCTGACAGAAACGCTGCTTCGTAAAGAGCAGAGGTGCCTCAAGGCAACGCTGTGATGATCACACACATTGTCAATATATTTTAGAATCTCAATTTTAACTTCTATAATTGATGATAATGGCTTATTGGCAGTATTGAAACATCTCATTTTGTTTGCCGAGAGCTGGAATAATTAGTCATCAAAAAAAGTTAATGCCGCTGCTATTTTGATAATCAATCACATCATTTTGTGATTTTTCAAGCAGAAATACAAAAGACTCTCTGGTTCCAGCAAGAAAATTCCCTGAATATGCCAAAAAGAAGAAAAGTAAGAAAAACATAAATAAGAAGATAACCTGAAAAAAGTTGTTAGAAATTCAATTAAATAACAATTTAATGTAACAAATATAAAAAAAAAATATATGTTACAGGAAAAAGGAATAAATAAACAAATATATATATATATATATATAGTATGTATAGTTCTGTAACATAACTTTTAGATTAAAAAAAATTAAAATATAATTTGGCAATATTTCTTTCCCTTTCTTCTTTTTAAGCAAAACTGCACGTTGTCACGTTTTACTCATTTCTTGCAGTTTGTGGGACATTTCTTGCAAAGTTCCTCATTGCCTTTTTTCCCGTGTTTTCTAAAGCAATCAAGCAAATTTGTTCAGGTTTCAAAGGTAAAAATGCTTGTGAAAATTGCCTGAAAGCAGCACAAGAAAACCAATGCCGATCCAGGTTTTCACGGGGTTAATCTATTTTCATCATTATCACAGTTCTTACAAAATCATTGCTCTTTGGAACATCGTAACATGAGTGAATGTCTTGAATAACAGACTTCGTTTATTCTGAAACATCCTGATGGTCACTTTATCCGTAATCATGGATCGCTCTCCACAAATCTGCACAGTTTTTGGAGCGAGTGATGTGGTCTCCCATCAGCGACGAAGTGGCTGCTCTCCCTCTTCCGCTCTGCTCAGTTGGGTGTTTCTCCAGCTCCCTCTTCATCACTGTCTGAGGGCGTGTGTGTCTGTTTCTCCCTCGGGTGAATTGTCACTGATGCAGTCGTTGCCTGAGTGCATCTGAGCGTGGCTGTATGTGTGTGTGCCAGTGGCTTCCCCGCTCTCCCCATCTCGGCCTCGGTTGAGTCACCTTGTCCCTCCCCCCTCCGAGTCTTCCTAGACACTCTTAAATCTAAACGCCTGAAAAAATGCCAGGTAGGAAAACAGTGTGTGAGCCACTTGGGCAAAAACCTGCAAATGCAATGACCGCACCGAGTGTCTTCTGAGAGATGAGACGATGCATGACGTGTAACTAAAGTCAAATTATTTCCAAAAAGAGGCATGTTTTATTCAGTCAAGATGAGTCACTGCCTCCTTGAATCGAGTAAGAGCAGCGCGTACAATATTTCTGTTTTTTTGCGTGTCATGTTTATTTCACCTGAACTTTATTATGTCATCTATTTTTCATGTCGTCATCCTTTCTGTGCCTCTTACTATTCTCTTCACGTTTTAAAAGAGTCTTTTAGCGGATCCAGTATTCTACATTTCTCAGTCTGAAAAAAAACCACCATGACATTTCCTGCGTCGTCTCCTCCCTCTTTGAACACACTTCCTAAAGGCAAAGTCTCGGAGCACTTCAGCATTTCAGTACCGCTTGTAGTTTAGAGGACTGTGTTCGCTGCTCACTCACTATGCTGTTTTATCGAAGAGTAGCTCGCCAGTGTGTTTGACAGTAGCAACTGCTTCTAGGAAATTCAGAAGTCTGTAGGATGATGGTTTTCGAGAAAAAAAAAACTGATTTAAACCTGATAGCTGCTCTTTATTCTGTGAGCTCTTGAACAACACGAGGCTGCTGATTTCTGGCTGAAGAGGAAGATTTCATTGAAAATGTTTATGGAGGTGAACCTTTTTTTTTCATTTCTAATAAAGAAGATTTTACTATTACCTTTACTAGCTTATATAAACCTTGTACCTCTGAGGTTTTTTGGTTGTGTAATGTGTTGTTTTTCTTCCTGCAATTTATTCTCTGTTTGGATCCCCGCTGGCTTCCACAAAGGGGTTGCTAGTCTTCCTGGGGTCCACTCAATTACAGCTGAAAGATTAAGTAACCCTTTCAAACCTGGATCGACATAAATTTTCTTGTGCTGCGTTCAGACGCCTTTCACAAGCTGTTTATGCTTTTAACCCTGAACAAATTAGCTTGATTTCCTCGAATGATATTGAGGAAAAAAAAAAAGGCAATCAGCAACTGGGAAGAAATGTCCCACAAATTAGAAGAAAATAGTAAAAAGGGACAGGAAAATTATCTTAAAATAACTTTAAAAAAAATGATTTTTTTTTTAAAATGGGGGGGAAAAAATGTTATGAAAAACTATATTTGTAATTACAGTGAAATGCTTATACTTTTTTTTATTATAAATAAAACTGTGTTACAAAAAAACCCCCATATATATTAAATTAATTTTCATCATGTTTTTAGGCATTTTATTTTTTACTTGTTTTCCCCTTATTTTCACATAATTTTCTTTGTTTTACTATTTTTTTTTTTTTTGCTAAGTTTTGCCATGTCTTATTAAATTGCTCATTGCTCAGGTTTCAAAGGGTTCAACAACAGAAAAGAAAAAAAAGGCAACATTTTGAATAATAGATTAATTGTTTAAGTCTTTTTGCCAAGTCAAACTTTCCCTTGTGTATAATTGTTAGGATTTGTGGCCTTTCGTCCTTTTTTGTATTGGTAAACTAAATATTTTTAAAGAGTGTTTTCATATGTCTGTTTGCAGGTGTTGGGAGACTACTACTGGATATGTGAAAAAAAAAAGTTGTTGAAAGTCTTTTGTTGCTCAAATGATGTCACTTGAGTCAGTGGCGTTTGAGGCTGAAGACTTCAAGTTTGTTAATTATAAAAAAAAAAATCTGGACAAATGGGGTCTGAAAGAAGTCATCCTGACCTCTGTAGCCTCTGCGTTTGAAGCTAAAGGTCTGATGCTTCATTAGCTTTCACTAGCACAAAGCACCCACAGTGCAAACCCAGCGCAGAGGTTCACTGTCGGCTGGTGGCCAGCAGCACTGCTGGGCCTAACTTGTGTCACAGTGGTAACAGAAAGTTTGCTGATCTGGTGAGGTGTCATTGCGGTCCAGGATCAAACCCTAGCACTGGGAGCTGCTAACTAAAGGTCTGTTTATGAAGTCTTCGCCTGCTCTCGTTCTGACAGTCGTCTCTTGAGTGGCAGGGAGTAAGGCAGAGGGACCACAGTTTGTGCTAGCTAGCTGATTCTTGTCTTATTTTTGGTCTGATATATAGTAAGTTAATCCTATTCAGTAACCCCCTATTGCATATTTTCATATCTACTCTAGCTGTCATGTTGTGCAGGAGCCGTGTGAGTTCAGTTTTCATGGGAGTGCAGCTGTGGAGACTTAAATTGTGTGGAAAGTAGGTTTGGTATCATCTAAAGCAAGTTAGAAAAATGGTAGAAGCATCAGGGGCACTCAAAAACTGGGACGCACCCTGGAAAGAAATGCCTGCTTGAGAGGTCAAAAGTCTGATAAGTGAGAAAGAAGCAGATGAAACTGTAAAGAAAAGCAAAAGACTAGCAGATACCAGTAAATCATTTGTTTACAATTTATAAGTTTTATGTTTTAGATGACTTTTTTTTCTTTTTTGCTTCAGTGAATTTTACTCTCTCAAATTAAATATTATTATTATTATTATTATTATTATTATTATTAGTATAGTATAGTAGTATTAGTAGTAGTAGTAGTAGTAGTAGTAGTAGTAGTAGTAGTAGTATTAGTAGTATTGTTGTTGTTGTTGTTGTTGTTTGCTCTTTTTTGTGTGCTTATTTTCAGATAATTTAGATTCAGATAACTGTTTTACTATTTTTTTTTTGCTACTGTTGGGCCATCTTTTATTAAGTTGCTCATTGCTCAGGTTACAAAGAATTAATAAACAAAAGAAAAAAAGCAACATTTTGGACAATAGACTTTTTTGCTAGACACTAGTAAATAATTAGTTTTTGTGCTTCAATTAATTTTATTCTCTCTCAAATTAAACATTATTATATCATTATTATTATTATCATTATTAATTATTGTTGTTGTTATTTTGTTTGATATTTAGGAAGTGTTATTTGATCATATTGACACAAATCTGATTCCATGAAACATTATAGGAGAAAAACGTTAAATCAGTGAAGTACTTTCTAAGTTGTGGACTGTTGGTCGGGCACAACGAGCCATTTAATCAAATCATCCTGGGCTTTGCGAAACAGTGATGGACATTTTTACCATAACTATTCTTTTACTATTTTCTGGAATTTTTAGGCCAAATGATTGATTTATTTAGGAAATAATCATTAGTTGAAGCCTCAATTATTTCATAAAAATCCAACTTCTAACTAAACCACAGAGTAGATTGTGAAGCTACAAATAATAATGGCAGTGGTTGTTTTTGTTTTTTTTAACATCAATAAATTGCATCATTGTGACACTATCCAGGGACACATTTTCCTCAGAGCCATGAGTCCTCTGCTCACTAACTGAGCCTCGTCACAATTAATGTCCCATCGCAGTGATATTTGGAGCCCGACTCTCACTGCTGCTGAGTCTCCTGCTGTTTGAGCCTCTGGCCGCTGATATCAGACATCTTTTAAAACCATTTCTGCAAATGGGTTTTTGCGTAACTTGTTTCTTTGTTCTTATGTAACATTTTATCTCATGTAACTTCTTGGCAGATGTATTTCTCTGTTTTTATTGTCTTGCGTTTTTGTCTTAAAAGTGCTGTTATATCAGACACTTATTCACCTGGGTATTATTATCGAGTTATCCAAATGACCATTTAGATGTTTTAGGTATTACTGATACTGAAATTGAACTGTTCACCTTTTTAGCTTTAACTCTGAGCTACTAAATGTTGTTATTTGGGCTGGAGGGAGAGTCACGTATTCTTGTTAGTGTGTCATCATATTCAGCAGCTCCCACAGGGCAAAAAAATAAATGTTAGGTCATGCCCTCCTTTGAATCAAACAACCTTTAGTTTATGAAATAAAGAGCCTAACAGTTTTTGGATTATTGCACATGTTTTTATTTCATCTTAAATTTATGTCTATTACTTTTTCTCCTCATGAATAAAAACTTACAGTGGTGTTAAAAAGAGGAGACGCTAATGTATCATCAGTCTACATCAGTAACATTTCAATGGCAGTCAACATCAGGACCGCCCAGTTAAGATTTCTGTGCTGACGGATTCTCGTGTTTGTGTGTGTAGGTGGGGAATCAGCGTGTGGAGCTCACGCTGTCAGAGCTGCAGGAGATGGCCACACGGCAGCAGCAGCAAATCGAGGCTCAGCAGCAGATGCTCGTTGCAAAGGTAGCGTCTTGTCTCCACTCTAACACCTTCCTTTCTATGAATCGTTCCCCTGAATGTTAGAATGGTCTGTCATTGAAAACATGCGTCTTTCAACGTCTGCACAGAAGGCTCACCACAAACTGCAACATCTTCCTTCCATCCATCCTCTTTTTCAATTTAAATTGTTAAATCTGAAGCACTACCTCGGAATAATGTGAAAATTATGTAAGAAAACTGCCATTCCTTAAACCCTAATGTTGTCCCCAAGCTGGGTCAGAGAAAACAACATTGAGATGGTTATTGTGCCAAACGAGGCAATAGGGAAGGGTATCATTACTCAGTACCTTTTAAGCTATCAACTGAAATAAACTTATACTAAGTGGTATTAAAACTTCTTTCAAACCATCATTTGATCCTTTTTGTTCCTAGATGTAGAAAAAATTAAATATTTGTATGGTTTTGCTGAGAGAGAAGAGAGTTGAGGGAGAGAGTTGCTGCCCCAAGCGAAGGAGTTCAAGTATCTTGGGTGTTGTTCATGAGTGACAGTAAAATGGAGCGTGAGGTGGATTGGTGGTTTGGCACGGTGTCTGCGGTGATGTGGGAACTGCACCAGTCTGTCCTGTTGAGGAGGGAGCTGAGCCAGAAGGCAAAGTTTTCAATTAGCTGGTATGAGGCCCCGGGGCAGACCCAGAACACGCTGGAAGGATTCTGTATGTCATCTGGCCTGGTGACGCCTCGGGGTCCACCAGGAGGAGCTGAAAAGTGATTCCAGGGAGAGGGACATCTGGAGTACTTTGATCAGCCTGCTGCCTGTGCGACCTTGCCTCAGATAAGCAGATAAAAATGGATGAATGGTTTTGTTTAGAACCAATCACCACAAGCTTTCTTCAGTTTAATGTGAAAGCGTAGTGTGTGTATCACTGAAAGGGTACAGGTATTGGTAGTGGTGTAGTATTTTTTATGAGCCAATAATTCTGGCAGTAATTTTGCTGAAAGACACTGTAGAGTATTAATTAACGTCTCACCTTACAGAGGTTAAGACATAGGCCCAGACCGGTCATTAGTTCAGGGCCATGTAAGTCCAGTACACAGCCTCGAACCTTTCTGTTAGAGAGGAAAATGGACTCCTGTTGCACTGCTCTCATTCAAAGAGTCCCATCATGACCTGATACTGGGGCGAACAGTTATGTAACAAATGAGATGGGGAGGCAGTATGAGTCACTGTGCTAGGATTGTCCAGTTTGTCAGAATTCATAGTTCAGTCTTTATAGAAATTCATGCACAGTCAGACATTTCAGTGTTGACTCATGCATGTAAATAATGCATGATTTTAACTGGAACACTAACGGTACTACCTTTTGTCGCACTAATGATCAAAATTAGATTTCATTATGTAAATGGAAGGAATGAGAACCTCCATGCAACCAGTCGACTTGGCTTTTTCAGTGCACAAAGACTGACCGCCGTGTTTGTGGTGGGCTGATCAGTCAAGATCAGTCATGCAAGATGAAGCCCACTGTAAACCCACGGATAGATCGGTTTATTTATCGCCTTTGTTGTGGTGTCTGAAAAGTAGGCCCACATGAAGCCCTGCAGTCATTTGGAAACCTGGGCCTGTCATTTCCTATTTTAGGACCTTAACTGGAGCAGTTCTCAGTTGGGTGGAAAGATGAAGTCATCTGACCCTTTCTTCAGCCTTCAGACAATCTTGACACAGCGCAGCATTGCATTTAGTGCATACAGTAGAAAGATTTAGCCGTCTTTCAAGGTTTGTCTGCCACTGAGATATTGTTATACTGAACTTACAGCCTGCAGGATAAATCTGGCCCTCATTACGCTGCCAAGTGGCCCCTCAACCATTAATTCACAATAAAAATAAAGTGATTCAAACTGGGAATTGGTTTTGTACTTTTAATGTCCATAAGGCGCCACAGTGCATAAAACAGAATCAAAATAGAGTTGTTTATCAAAAATTTTAAAAGATGTGCCAGTTGAGGATCCCCTGCAGCTCACGACAGAGGTCCTGGTCAAGCTCCTGATGTCCTAAAATCCTAGAAAGGTCCTAAAATCCTGTAAATGAAATCTTAGAAATGTCCTAAAATCCTAAAAGGTCCTAAAATCCTAGGAAGGTCCTTAAATCCTGTAAATAAAATCCTAGAAATCCTAAAAATCCTAAATGTCCTATAATTCTATAAATGTGCTAAAATCCTATAAAGGTCCCAAAATCCTGTAAATGAAATCTCAGAAAAAACTAAAATCCTAAACATCCTACAGCTCTATAAATGTGCTAAAGTTCTAAATAAAGTCCAAAATTCTAAAAATGCTCACAATCCTAGAAACATCCTAAAATCCAAGAAATGTATTAAAATCAGAAACGTCCTACAATCCTAGGAAGGTCCTCAAATCCTACAAATGTGCTAAAATCCTTGAAATGTCCTAAAATCCTAGAAATGCCCCTAAAGTCTAGTCTAGAAATGTCTTAAAATCCTACAACCATCCTAAAGTTTGAGAAATGTCCTAAAATCCTAGCAACATATATGGCCCCTGGCCTCCTGTCATTTTATTAAAATGGCCCCGAAGCAAAGCAGGTAGAGTATCTCTGGTGTAAGTGTTGATGGGGGGCTTCTTGCTGGTCTTAGTGTTGAGACAGTCTTCACTGTTGGATTCAGTTTGGCATCATTTCTTACCTTCCGTTTACCAGCCTGCCTATAAAACATCAATTTCTGTCTCTGAAGGAGCAACGTTTGCGTTACCTGAAGCAGCAGGAGCGGCGCCAGCAGCAAACCGTTTCAGAGAGCGAGAAGCTGCAGAGGCTGAAGGAGCGCGTGGAGAGCCAGGAGGCGAAGCTCAAGAAGATTCGAGCAATGAGGGGCCAGGTGGACTACAGCAAGGTCATCAATGGCAACCTGTGTATGTATACTTACAATATGTCCATTATCATTATTCCCTTGGTGCCAAATTCTTAATTTTATTGACATTAAGTGGTTACAGGATTCAGTTCCAGCCAGTAGTGTTACATAATTAATAATAATAATAATAATACTTATTAGTATTATTGTTATTATAAAACATAGTCAACAAATATTCAGTTTCTTCTTTTTATTTTTTCATTCGGTCTCCACTGTAAAAATGCTTGTAGGAAGGAAGCCTAATGGCACCCAGAGATGATAAGAAAGATCGAGATAACTTACTCGTTTTAAAGAAATCACCTTGCACGTAGGTTACAAATGAGCTGATGTTTCTTTATTTCTTCCATCCAGCGGCAGAGATTGAGCAGGTCAGCGGCCTGTTCCAAGAGAAGCAGGCAGAGTTACAATCTGCAGTGCTGAGAGTGGAGCAGCTCAGCCTGCAGCTGGAGGACCTGCGGAGAGGAAAGCTTAATGGCATACAGACCGCCCTGGGTGGCCAAGTAACCGGAGCTGCAGCCTTAGAGCTCCGTAAACTCTACCAGGAACTTCAGGTACTGAGCAGTAGGAATAAGTGCAACATCTAGCGAATTTTTTTATAGGGTCCATTTTGTTTTCTTTACCTCTGATGCAGTCATTTCAGCATCGATTACTTTCTACCTAAACCTGCACGTGTGTTTGCATTTATCACCCACAGATCCGTAACAAGTTGAACCAGGAACAAAACAGCAAGCTGCAGCAACAGAAGGAGCTTCTCAACAAGCGCAACATGGAGGTGACACTCATGGACAAGCGCATCAGTGAGCTGCGGGAACGCCTCTACAAGAAAAAAGCTGAGGCACGTCAAAAAGAAAACCTTCCTGTAAGACTAAGAGCGTTCAACACACCTCCTCTTTAAGACTCTTTCTGTTCAAATGCTACTGACAAAAGTCTCCTGTCCCACTAAGAAGTCAGTTCAGACACGTCACATGCTCAATATAAAGTGAAGAACAAAATTATTGTTAGCTTTTAAAGTCTTAGTGGAAACCTGCGGACACAGGGATTTGTTCATGTCCCCTCAGAGGCTTCATAAATCATCTGCAATGAGGAGAATATTCACTGACGTAAATTATTTCTAGTGTTTTGTAAACTCTCATTTTTATATATCTCGTCTACATTTTGTTTTTTCCCCCCATCACCACATCTTCTCAAATTTGTTTTATGGGATTTCAACAACACACAAGTGTCAAGACAGTTAGTTTTTGAATTTCAATATCGATTAAAGTATAATATACATCAAGAAAAACTGATCATGTTCATAGAAAGCAGATGAAATACATCATGTTGTGAAAAATTACAAAAAAAGAGAATAAATAATAAACATAAATTGATAAGAATAAAAAAATAGATGTGAAAAGATGCAAAACATACACACTTGCCATCCTGTAATATTAAAAAAATACAAAGTTCACATGATTATAAAGGAGACCTTATAAAGGTACATTAAGGTGGTCATACAAATTCAATTAAAGCAATTAAGTGCAAAAAAAGGTTGCCATGTTTTATTAAATTTAGAACTATTCATTGTACAGCAATTTTTTTTTCAATTCTAAAAAAGTAAAAACTTATTTGATCCATGAGCAGTGAGAGGGGGATTGCATCTCAATAAGGCAACAAATGCTACAAAGTCTGAGTTACATTTTAGAAGCAGTAGAGTTTGGGGCAGGACCCCAAACAATGTCTGTAATTGCTGTTGGATCAAGTTGAATCCCAAAACAATCTGAAATAGTGTTAACGATTTTAAGCCAATATGTGTGTTGGGAAGGTCAAGATGAAAACAAATAGAAATAGGTAGCAGGGGCCCTGTCTCTAATGACTGACTCTTTTCTGGCTCTCCCCTCTTATAGCTGAACAGAGCCAACGGGCCTCCGTCTCCCCAGCCAGCTCCTGGTACTCTGGGACGTGTCGCTGCCGTCGGGCCGTACATCCAGGTCCCTGTACCGGGCCGGCAGGAAGGAGGCTACACCATACCACCTGATCCACTGAAGCCTGCGACTCTGGGCGTCAATAACCAAGCCAACCAGAGCCGCACCACCAAGTCAGGTTGGTGGAAACCCTCAAAATTACAACTGCAGTGCAAGTTTTTTTTAACTAAAATGCAAGACACCATAAAACACAACTGTAGTACTAGATACCTGGAGACACAATATATTTAGGCTGTTTTAGGGCCAGTACAGATGGCGCGTCTTTAACCACCTGGAAAATGCGAGGTCGAAAGCTAGGCGATACTCGTGTCCACTCTGTGCCAACTCTCACAAGCATAGAGGCCGGTTGTCTGAGCACCATACCATTCCCCTCCTACCAGAAATCGTGACTGGCCAAATACACACTGTTAACGAATGCGTGTGTGTCGGCATGGCTTATGACTGTGTCCGCCACGTGTATCCAATTAAAACAATAGAATGGAGATTGCAAAACACGCGGCATGTCTACGGCCCCTTAATTCATGATTTGGGTGTATTCCTTGACTTATTTTGTTCATGAAGAAAGCAGGAACATTGTCATGGTCGGTTAGACAAAGCAGATGAGTAGCTTTGGTACGTGTATTCCCAGAGACTCAGAGACACATTAAACACACCTTGCATGAAAATCTTGTGACTGAAACTCCCCCCTGGGCTCCTGTTACTGCTTCCTCCCTACCTGACTTCTCACTTGATTCTCCGCCTGAACTTGATTCCTGTGATTTCATCTCCTCCCTCTCTAACCTCTGTCTCTTCCTCTTCCTGTGTTGTGTATACTGTGGATCCCGTCCTTCTCTCCTCCTCTCTCATGTGTCTGTGCTTTCCTGTCTTTGTAACGTCTCTGTTTCACTGGGTGCGGGGTGGGGGCGACTCTTCTGGAGGGCAGATGGTGTGCGAAAGCCTCCCGGCCCTTGGAAAGTGTCTGATTTAGACATCGTTGTGGACCCGGTACCCCCGTCCGTTCCAGAATCACACCCGGGCACCGGAGCCTCCACTGGCTCCGACGGCACGTCCCGTGAGTGCACAGCACTGCATCAGCAGAGGGATGGCACTTCCTGAACCTTCTCTCTCGACTGTAGCACGGGATCCTCAGCATGCACTGGAGTTTTTACTCCATAAACACCCTTATCGTTTCAATATCGTAGTTTGATTGACTGCCAAGAATTTAAGATAATCAAAATTGTGTTTTGCCCCGTTACGCCTTGAGCCCCCTACACTCTCGTCACCAACTGATGCTTTTAAGCTCCACAAAACAGATTGACTTTAAAGTAGGGCTGGGTTGAAATAATGGATTCATCCAATTTAAATTGATCTTACACTGTGTGATCTGATATCAGTTCATAAAATCAGAGATCGATCTTTCAATATGCATTTTCCTGTGGATGACCGGAGCTTTAAACTCGTTAATCTCTGTGGTATTCAACGGCCCCGGTGCTACATTACCAAAGGCTGTAGTATTGATACTCTCTGACCCCACCAACCAATTTTATCTGTACCTGATAGCTTACTTTTTAATGTTTGGGTATAATTTATTACTATGCTGCAGCAGCCTCTCCTCCTGTTGTCTGTGTTTCGGGGCTGCTGCTCCACACACACACACACACACACACAAACAGCAGACAGGCTGTGGTGGAGACGGTGAAGTGAAGATTACTCGATTTTGTGACAGCTTGGCTCATTAGCATAAGTGTAAAAACCTCTGTGATGAAAAAGCCAATACTTAAACAATACACCTGTTCAACAAGCATTAACACTTAAACATGTAGAAAGCAATATTTCAGTCTGCTCTGTCCTCAGTCCCTCATCGGCCACCGCCAACAAGCTCTTTTGCACAAGCACTGTACTCTAGCTCAGCTGCTCGCCAATTGTTACTAAAAAAGCTAAAACAACTGTTTTTGTCCAACAGTTTGGCTTAGTTTGCCAAGAATCTTAAAATATACCATCACTAACTTTACCTGCAGGCTGTGACTCTCCTCAGCAGCAGAGGGAGGAGCACAGAGGACGGGATAATATCTGATGTCTTTGTGTTCATGATTCAGTCTAAAACCTCACTCAGTGTTGTGATGTCAGGAATATTGTTTATTTCATTAACATTTAACTTAGTTTCCAGTGAGATATTGATTTGATTTTTGATTTGATGTACTTATCTCGAACATGTAACAAAGGAAATGGAAAAATTATTTTACAAAAGCAAAGAAAGTAATATTTAAATATAATGAAAAACAACAAATGAAATGGTCAAACACATGATGACTTCATTTACATCCACAAAAAGTAGAAACTTCCGACCCCTTCTCCTTTAGTTAGTCAATTTTAATTAACCAGCTTCCTTATTCATTTAAACCTATAACTAATTAAATAAACATTGACCCACATACTCAAAATCAAATATCTATGATTTTTCATTATTATTTACAGAAAAAAAGAGGAAGATAAACTAGGAAAAAAAACAAACTAATATAGTAACATTACTGTTTTACTATTACTGTTGCTGTGCTATTTACTTAGAAAATATTTCATTCTAATCCTGTTTCGTATGTATTCTTTATGAAATTAATTCCTTGTATAATTTCCAACATTAGCTCTCACTCAGAATCTCTTTCTCGTTCAAGCCAAATTGGTATTTTAACTGAAATATACTAAATCGAATAGGGAATCAAATCAAATTGGGACCTTGAGTCAAATTGGGACTTTGAGATTCAAAATCCAATTGATTCGGGAAATCAGTGACGATACCCAGCCTTACTTTAAAAGTAACAGAGCTGATTTTCACCAAAGCTTACATGCACAGCTGGGGAATGTGAGGAGGAGATGAGCATCTGTGCCTGGTTAACGTGAACAATGGCTGACTGATGCAAGCACCCTTGTTTGACATCATTAAGCTCTCCTGCCAGTGCAGCACTGAGCCAGTTTTTCTCTGAACTGCAGAGAGCACATGTTGACATTTCATTTGGAGCGTTTCCTCTGTGGATTGGCTAATGACGTCAAAGTGGTGGGGTGCCATCTTGAAACACTTTGCTTCCATCTGCCGAAATTTGACGCTCTTAATCGTAGTTGACATCATACCTCTTGTGAAGACGGTGTCACTGACACAAAGCACTGCTGATCCCCGTGTGTGTTTGCACACTTCTGAGAAGGTTCAATGAGTCGAGTGCCACGTGAATTTACACACGCGAAGCAGTCCAAGATGTTTGTTCTAATTTCATAACATCCCCAGCCTGCCTAACCCCGACCTTCACGCCTCATTCTCACAACAACGGAGCTGTGAGGAACACTTTTAGTTTTCACTTAACATGCACAAGAAAGTCATCTTGTACATGTTCATAACGTCATCGGATTCACTTAGCAGCTGTCACTACTGATAATCTGTGAAGACCCACATCAAGCTGTTTCCTTCTAGACTCTGGTTAGTGTCGGTAGAACTGCTTTATTTTATTTTATTTTATTTTACTGTGTTAAAGTTGGGGTAGGCAGTTTTTATTTTGGGGTCATTGGACAAAAATCCCATAATGAACTTTGAACATACTGTAATTCAAGATTTCTGAGAGAAAACTAGACTTCTGCACCTCCTCTTGGCTCTGTTTTCAGGCTTTAGATAATCTGGCCCGTGACGGGAGACTTTGGCCAATCACAGGTCATTTCAGAATGATGTGATGACCGAATTAGAGCCAGTGCAGCAGCTAACCGAAGCTCCATCTCAAAGCTGCAAAATCTGACAAGTTGATCTTACTTAATGAAATCTTCTAAACCAATTGCCTTGAAAAAGGAAAGTAAATATAACTATAAATCTTAATTTAGGTTTACTTAATATCTTAGTGTTAGGTTTACTCAAAATTTAGCTGTCTTTACTTGATTTAGTAAAGTCATTTCAACTTAAAAATTACAATTGAAATGATTTTGTTCTTTCTAAGTGTTACCAACTTCAGAAAAGTTCTGTTTTGTTAACATGTTAAAGAATATACAAATATGATTGACTAGTTTGCAACGAGCAGCATACAGATATATAGTGCAGTATACTTTGTTTCCTGAAGTTGCTAAAACGATGGATTTAATCAAAGTGTCATTTTTAAGTTGAATCAACTTCACACAGTTAAGTAAATGTAACTAAATTTTAAGTAAACTTGAAGTAAACATGAATTAAGACAAATAGTTCTATCTATTTACACTTGTCAAGGCAATCAGTTTAGTAGATTTTTAAGTAAAATCAACTTGTCAGATTTTACAGTGTGGGCCACTGTATGAAAGAGCTGCAGGAGAAATTGTGCTGTTTTTTGTTTGTTTTTTTTGCCTTTTTCACATTTCTGCCTACCCCACCTTTAAACTCTGGTAATGCTTCATTGAAAGAAAATATTGGAAGCTGCTTCTAAAACAGATTTCTCAATCCACCACACTAATATAGATCAATTGTATTATTTGTTTATTTAATGTTATATAGTTACTGAAACGCGAAATGAAAATCTGAATAGCCATTTTCGGCTTTCGAGACTCTGGGTCTGTAACGGTTATAGTCATATAATCAACTCTGAGGAACTTGACTGCAATTTTTGCTGTTTTGTTGTGTCTTCCTTTTCCCATCCTCTTTCTTTTCAACCTACCCCTGCATCCTTTTTTTTATCCTGCATATCAGTTTTTTAATCAGTTTAGTGATGGAGACAAACAGTACTGACAGTCCTTCAATCTTCTACTAAATTGCAATTTAGTTACCATTTATCAAATGTAACTAAATTTAAACACTAAATACAAGTACACAGTAGCAAAATACTAATACAGATACATTAATTGCCATTGTTGCTGTTAAGTGAAGGCTCAGGATTTTTGTCCTATTGATCAACAGCCCACTAGTATTTTTGATCAGTTTGACTTTGAAGGATAACTTTGGTATTTTTCAATCCATTAGTCACGCAGACACAAAAACATGGTAAAGTAGGTTTAAAAATATTGAAGTTACTTCATAAGAAGAAAGTACAACAACTTGAAAATCCTTTCTTAAAGAAAGAAATGTTGTGATGAGCCAGATGTGTGAAATCGCTGAAGGACAACCAAAAATTGTGAAAGTGCCTCCCCAAAAAGTCTGCAATTTCTGTCGATTGCAAAAGCAGTGCTAGGAAATTTCCTATCTCAAAGATATTATCAGTGTTAAAAGTAAATGGTTCATTAAGACATTTCTCTTTAAAGCCATTGCCTTTTTTTACAGGCAGTTCCATTTAAGTAATGAGAGTTTTGCATAAATTTGTAATTTTCAGTGAAGTGGTTTGACCCCTCCTTAACATGAACAGGGTGCCAAATAAACGTCTATGTCCAGCAGCCAAAAGGCTAGTGAATGTTCAAATTTTAGAGTGCGATTTCTTTACTTTTGTTGTTGATGCAGATCTACTAGCTGCTTAAATACCAGCATTTTGCTAGTTGATTTTGTCCCTTTATATCAAAGATGTTGAATTTTAAAGTCTTTTAATGGTGTCTGGTTAATAGGATATGCTTCTCAAAATCCTGAACCCTCCATTTAACACCAATCCTGGGTCTAAATGGTACAGATACATACATGTCCTATGTGTGCTGTTCTTGAAAAAGCTTAGCTAATATTCTACTTTATATCGTTTGCCATTTCAAATAAGAAAAATAAGAAAATGTTACCATTTAGACCCAGTTCTGGTGGACACGCTGTGTCACTGTGATGAGATGTGAAAGAGGCTTATGCTTCTAATACCATCTCAGTCATTGGGTTTGGTCTTGCCTTTATCTTGTGCAACTCACTCACCATGTCCTGTTTGTGCCCTAGCTAATGATACTGGTTGGCCTACTTTAGGCAAGACCAGCACATCTCTAAAGCCTCCTGAGAGACGAGACTCAGGGACCGATACACAGGGCAAGAGCCCTCCCTCAGGCTCCCCCGTCGCTCCAAGTGCAGAAAAGGTTTGTCCTCCTGTTTTGTGGCTGTTAACCTCTTGTTGTAATGTTACGTCTATTAGGAACATGTTTTAAGTTTGAGAAACTGTCACTGGGCCTCGTGCAGAAACTTTCCCATAAATTTCTCTTATATATTTTTTTTTTATTTTTTGGGAAAAGAAAAATTAAGAGCAGTCAACTCCAGATGCACCAACATTCGTAACCATTTAAATTTGCTCTTACTCAGGTGTGCTCAATGATGAATCCCATTTGATCATGAGTCACCTATTAACATAGGTAACATCCCCTATTTAGTGTGCAGTACAGTACAGTACTTGAGTAAATATACTTAGTTGCACTTTACCACTGGTCATCAGAGGGATGCACAATAACTGAAATTACAGTAATTGGGATCAATGCACCAAATAGAATTCCTTCAGCCCTGAAAATGAATCACTCAGTCATTAAGTACTCGTAAAACTTTCTCTTACCTAAGTGAGGAGGAAAAATAAGAAAACATTTGTGAATCCCAAAAAATCATTGGTTGCTGACAAAATAAAAGCAAATTGTGGATATGAACAAAACAAAATAAGAAAAAAGTTGTTTTTATATCGTTTCATCCATGGGGCCTATTATTTCTTATTTAAAATTCAAAATGTAAGTCTAATTTCTCTGTAAAAAAAAATCAGGTTTTTTATTTAGGGATGTTTGTTTGGGATTTCCTGCTTCTTCACAGGTGCTAGACTCCAAAATGGCTGTGACCTCCCCTGCCATATCCAAGCCACAGCCGCCTCCCTACGGCTCCCACCTCACCTCCGCAAACTCAGCCAGCTCCTTGGAGCGGCGCAAGGATGCACCTCCTCCTCCTCGCCCGCTCCCAAACCCACCAGCTCCTGTTTGGCCCCGCGTCCCCCCGTCCACAGGCTCGTCCTCCCAGCAGATCCAGCAGCGAATCTCGGTGCCGCCAAGTCCCACCTTCCAGCCTAACGCACCGCTTTTCCCTCCTGCACTGAGCGAGCGACTGGATCCCCCGCCAGCTGTGGCAGTACGCCCCTTCATGCCAGACAGAGGATCACGGCCTCAGTCGCCCAGAAAGGGCCCACCCACCATGAACTCCAGCTCCATCTATCACATGTACCTCCAGCAGGCAGCGCCAAAGAGCCAGCCTCTCAAGCCTGCTCTCAAAGCAGGTAAGAGCTGAGTTTGGAGACATGCTCCAAAATGTGTTTTTTTTTTCATGATTGTGTTGCTTGATAGTGTAATGCTTTAAGTCATACTTAATATTCTGTATTCTGACCCAGCACAAAAAACGGTTGTTTTACTTTCGTTGTGCCTGGTGCTCTGCAGTGACGTCGACACACTGGTGACAACAGAATGATCGGCGCTCCGAGAGTGTGTTGCAATGAATAACCACACAGTTTATTTTTTTCAGTAGCACTATAAAATCTATTTGTGGCGGCAGATGCTTTAATTGTTGTGGCCTGCCACATTTAAATGAATGTGTGGGAAACCCTGCTCAGTGTTTTTACAGTTAAATGACATTTTTTTGGTTAAAAAAAAAAGCTGCTGAATGTACACTGTGTACATGAATTTAAGCAGAACAGCTGAATAGACCCGTTTGTGTTGCAAGTATATTTCGACAAAGCCCAGGAACATACACCCGCGTGTAAATAGTATCCGCCAAAAAAATTGCTGCCAGATGACTTAGAGTAACTAAACTCCAAAACCATTTTTTCAGTTGAAAAGCTTATAATATTTAGTGGTGTTGATTTATTCAGGCCCAACTCTTGACATTTGAGTGCAAAGTATTAAAATTCTACATATTATAAATATGAATAGTGACTGCCCTGTAAAGGTTGAAACTTGGCAATTGCAAACACCAGCTGCGCCCTACGTTGCTGCCCTGCCGCTGCCCTCTAGCCAGCTGACTACTTTGTGTGTGTGATTTTTTTGAGACCTGTTCCATATTCCAGGAAGGACGCACTCAAGCCAAAAGCTGGGGGTTTAGTTACTCTTTAATAATGAAAATGATGATGTCATTGCCCGCTAATAAAACACCACGCTCTCTGTTTGTCTGTAGTATACGGGAAGCCTGTCCTTCCCCCCAGCTCGACACCCCCCTCGCCTCTGCCTTTCGTCCAGGCAGGAGGGGCCTTCCCGTTGCTTCAGGGCCATCCCGGTGGTGAGGACACTTTGGACGGAGAGTTTGATGATCACGAGTTCTTCCAGCACCCAGAGCCCTTAGCGCCTCCTCCCAGTGTGGAGAACATCCCACGACCTCTCAGCCCCACGAAGCTAACACCCATGGTACACTCCCCACTGCGCTACCAAAGTGACGCCGATCTTGAGGTGCTCCGTAAAAAACTGGCCAACGCGCCGAGACCGCTGAAGAAGCGGAGCTCCATAACAGAACCAGAGGGCCCCAGCGGACCAAACATCCAGAAACTGCTCTACCAGAGATTCAACACTTTGGCAGGAGGCATAGAGGGAAATGGAGTCAGTGGATCAGGAGGTGGCAACGGTGCAGGTAACGGGACGCCGTTTTATCAGCCCGCTAATCCTCCTGCGTATCTGGGAGGCGACTCTGTGGCCGATACAGACAATGGCAACCTGCCCTCTGAGACACCTCTACCACCACCACCAGGGGCAGAGGAGCTGGGCTCTGAGGTGCCACCGCCATCTACTGACGCCAATGACAACGAGCCACTGCCCTCGCCACCAGAGCTGGATGCCGCTGACGCAGAGGAAGCAGAGGACGACAACAACAACAACGTGGGAGGCTCTGAGGCGTCGTTGCCCAGCCCCGTGCTGGAGGTGACCACTCCAGAAGAGAGCGGCACAGCGGTCTCACAGCCCCTGGTGAGAGACACACATACAGACTCATTATTGCATTTAACCTCTTCCACTTCCTCCTCTATATCATAGATCCATTTTTATCTTTTTTAGGGGGGGGCAGGGGATGTTCAAGTTAAGATAGCAGGTAAAAATTATTGGCCACATTGAAATGGTTAAATCATCTGAAAGCTGGAAATCTGAAGATTAATTTGAGTTCCAGCTCAGTACATTGGGACACAAGACCATCAGAAACACCATAGAATGATCCATCCTATGTATATGTCTAAATTTGCACGGTTTTATGTGTCAGTGAACACAGCACAGGCTGAACTCTTCAGTAGTTCTTTTTCCTCAGCAGCAGTTTGCGGAGTTTGAGCTGCGTGGTGGATAATTTAGATCAATTATGATCCAATCAGAGCTGATCAGATCAGGTCAATAGATCAGAGGAGCAGAACCTGCAGAGGAGAGTGAATGCAAACATTTAGACCTAGTGCACTGAACAAGTTTTACGATTTTTGCCGTTTTACTTTACTGCACCTGGCGTTCAGCTGCAACAAAAACTAGGGACCAAAACGCCCCCAGAAGTTCACTGCACAGTACACTGACGAGCAAAAAAGACATAACAAAAAAAAACAGACTGCTCAACTAGAAGCAATCTCGGTCGACTGAGGCATCTCCGACTGATAATTTGAATCTCCAACTTTCAAGGGGCAGCACTACCAGTTTTTTTACTCTAGCTCTAAAACTCAGCCTGCCACAGCTTCTAAAACACAGTAACTTCTTCTGAGGACAACTGCGAGGTTGACAAGTTACATCTTCAGTAAATTAAATTGTAATGTGAGCTTCCTTCCTGCATTGTTGCAGGAGAAGCGCACCAACCTGAAGAAGCCGAATTCCGAGCGAACTGGCCACGGCTTCAGGGTGAAGTTCAACCCTCTGGCCCTCCTGCTGGACGCCTCACTGGAGGGAGAGTTTGACCTTGTCCAGAGGATCATCTATGAGGTATGCTGTGACTGTGTACATATACTTTTCATTTATTTGTATTTGCATGTCAGAAAAGCATTCATATCTGAGTCTTTCTTTTCCAGGTGGAGAATCCCAGCACTCCCAATGACGAGGGCATCACGCCTCTCCACAACGCAGTGTGTGCAGGACATCACCACATAGTCAAGTTCCTGCTGGATTTTGGTGTGAACGTCAACGCAGCAGACAGTGACGGATGGTGAGTGATGGCACACATTTTATAAGAACGGAAAGTTTGATTTTCCTGTTGAATCCATTTACATTTATATGTTTGTTTGCCTGTGCAGGACTCCGCTTCACTGTGCCGCCTCCTGCAACAGCGTTCATCTCTGCAAGTTATTGGTCGAGTCAGGGGCCGCCATCTTTGCCAGTACCATTAGTGATGTGGAGACTGCTGCAGATAAGTGCGAGGAAATGGAGGAGGGTTACATCCAGTGCTCCCAGTTTCTATATGGTGAGAAACAACCCAACAGTCCAGCCCCGTTGCTGAATGAGCCTCAATCGCATCTCACTATTTTATTCTCCTGCGACCGCACATTAGCCAGAGGAAGGCTTGGTAGAGGAACAGCTCTCTGTCCAAATCGGGTCAGCCTTGCCTTGATGGCGGTTCTCCCCATCTCTTTGTCCAGCGCATTCTGTTTCATATCACCCCTCTGGTCTGACTGGCTGCTCGTTGTATGCCGTCGGTGGGGATCCTCTTGTGGTTCATTCCATTCGGTCCAAACCCCACACAACTTTTTCAAGTGCCTCTCTATCACAGAAAAGTTGTGCCTCAGCAGAAGGGGTCATGGAGTCGAAAAAATTGAAAAATATAGCAAAAGTGCAGCAAGGATTTGATTGTTTTTACAATCTGAGATTTCTTTGTATATAAGATATTGTTGTAATACTGACAGTCTGTTTTGGACTCTCTTGTGCAGGTGTTCAGGAGAAGTTGGGTGTTATGAACAAGGGGACAGTTTACGCTCTGTGGGATTACAAACCTCAGAACCAGGATGAGCTGGCGTTCAGCGAAGGCGACGCCATCACTATCCTACGACGACAGGATGACAGTGAAACAGAGTGGTGGTGGGCACGACTCGAGGACAACGAGGGCTACGTGCCCCGCAACCTGCTGGGGGTAACAACAGAATACATTATTTATCGCATTTGTCTATGAGCTAAACCAGCAGGATTAACTTGTCATGGCATCTTTTTTCCCATGTTCTGCTTTGTTTATCCTCATCAATGACTGTAGAGCTGAAATGATGTTGGATAAATCAATAAGTTGTTGGCCAAAAAAAAAACTTTGAATCCCTTTGTACCAGCTTTTTAAAGAGTAACTTCACCTTTAAAAAAATAATTTAGCAGATTAATCCATGTCCAAAGGTGATATGGAAGCACAGTGTCCCCAAATCTCAGAATTGATCAGTGCATGAAAAAACTTTATTTCATTAGTTGGGGTTCTGACAAATTATCAATTAATGTGAATACATTTTGGTTGGTAAGAGCTTGATAGTATTATTAAGTCAATAAATCTAGTCCAGCTCGAATCACCGGGTACACAGGTTTTAGATTAGGCATTGGAACGAAAAACCATAAGCATAGCTGTTCTAATGCAAGAAAAAATAATAATTAAAAGATCACTTTAGTCATATTTAACTATTCTCCTCTTTCTGTGTGTTTTCTGTTTGCAGCTCTATCCTAGGATCAAGCCTCGTCAGCGCTCGCTGGCATAGTGTCTCACTCCACTGACCTCTGGCTAACAGCTGGACTAGTGACAAAACCAAGAGCAGAGAACAAAAGAGCCTGGTGCTCTGTCTCTTCTCCCCGTGGCCATAACCTCCCCCGGCCTTGTGCTTCTCACAAATTCCCTTTTTCTCTGAAGCAGCGGGCACCGAACTCCGACACACATAATTTACACATACACACATAGATGCACACGCAATGAAAAACAAGCACTCCAAATGTGAAAATCTCTTAAACCACTCCACCCTGATCCCTCCCTCCCTCTTCTGTCATTGTCCCAACTTGATTTTACCCGATTCAGTGTCAGCTCTGTATCAGACATCAACTTGAAGAATAAAACACTAACCCTTGTCTCAGTGTTTCTTACAGTGTTCACACTTCTTCAGCCATGACTTCTATGGTGGCACTGGTTTACACAACTCTAAATGGTGGCTGGAAAATCAACTCTAATGGTGAGACGTTGCTTTGCTGTTTGTTTGTTTTTTGGGTTTTTTTTTTTTTAGTGAAATGTAATTTTAGTTACAAAATGTAATGCAATTTGTAATGCTAATTTGATCCCCATGCAAGAAAAACACTAATGCAGAAAAATGGTCCCTCTGTGTTCGATTTTTCTGTAGTCTAACCACCAAAGAATATAGATTTAATGATTTTAATTCTAATACTCCTTACGGAATAATTGATAATCAGTTGATTTGCTGCTATCATTAATGAATAACAACTCCAAGGAGTTGGTTTAAAGTCTTTCTAGACATTCTGAGAAGGAAAATGGAAAATTATGTGAATCCTCAGTATTAAAGATGCAGGTCAGTCAGAACAAATCCAAAGTATTAAAGCAAAGATGATTAGATAGATTGATGGCTCACAAAAAAAATCATGAATTGCATTTCATGATCATCATCGCAAGACGTGTTTTTTCATTCAGTGACCACGTTTACGTGCACAAAATATTCTGGTTTTTACCCTTATTCCGAGAAAAACAATATTCCTACTAAACTGTTTACATGGCTACTGAAAATTAATATTCCACTAATGTTCCTGCTTACATGCAGCTGTGCATACTCCAATGAACATGCCCTAACACACTGGTTCCCAACTGGTTGCCAAAGCTTTACAAGGGATCACAAGGCCCTCTTGTGGTGTAAGAAAACTTCTCAGAGAAATTACAGTAGGCCTGTATCTCAGTATTCAATGAGTTTCTATAGAGAAAACTGAATGAAATTGTCATTTTTAAAGTTTGGATACATATGTTTGAAAAAAATGACAAAATACATAATGCAGGCAGATAACTACATAACCTAACTGCAAATATCAGGAAAGCTTATCTCTGATGCAAAATTCAGAGGAAATAATCTGTTCAGAATGTATCCACATTCTAGTTTCACACAAACGTGCTGCAGTTTTTGCGTTCACTATTCAATTGAACAGTTAATAAGTCTGTTTTGTTTTTGTTATACATTGAATCTAATTTAAAATATCCCTAAAATATGCCACTCCGTCAGGGGCTGTCAGTTTACTCAATAATAGAAATTATGTTCTTCAAGGGAAAAGGTTGGGAACCACTGCCCTAACATGTCATTTGTCATATTAAAATATGGAAAAGTGGAACAGCCGGAACTGCTTTTGTGGCATCAGAGATTATTTTTCTTGTTCTCCATAGATTGAGGACTTGTGTTACTGTGCAAACACAGCCTCCCATTTTCATTCCTACAACCACCTTCTTAAAAAGGTTGCATGCAATCTGTGTGCATATCCAAAAAACACTGTCCAAGTCTTTCATAATGTTTTAAAGTAGGTGTGATTTTTCTATCGACCAGAAATGTGGGCTTTTTCTAGGGGTGCATGCATCCCTTCCCCACAGCCTTGCAAATTATTGACAAATTGGTTTGTAACGAAAAGAGATGACCATAAACAGGCAAGAGGCTGTTTGTGTTTCAAACTTAAGTAAAAACTGCGTTTGTTTGTATGAGGGGGAGTGAGAGAGACACGGAGGAGAATGTGGAAGGTGGACTATTGCACGCGATGCTTCTGTAAGTTATTATTAACTCCAAATACTCCAGGTTCAGCTGCATTACAAGATGCAAAGCAAATCCTTTACATCTCCCAGCTGCAGATAACAATAAGCATTTCTTCACCTGTTCCTTTTTCTTGTCCGACAGCTTATTTAATTGTTCGAAAGTTGTTCGAATTGGGGGTCAATGACACTTAATTCTTCCTTTCAGTTTCTTCCACCAGTTTCCTAATAAAGAAATTAAGTAAAAAGCATACTTTTGGACATTTGCATAGCAAAGATGGAAGGTTCGAAGCATTTGGGTCAGTCCTAATTTTGATGATTGTTCAGGATGTGCTGTATACATGCCCAAATAATGCTTTAGATAATATTGACATATCCCACATCTTAATTGCAAAATGCTTCATTTAAAAAAAAGGCCTAGTTTTGAATATCTAAGTGGAATATGCTGTTTACATGACCCGTATCAAATTTTGAATATTGTCATCCTCTGAATAATAGTGGAATATTGGTGTGCATGTAAACGTAGTCACTGTCGTCTGTTCAGAGTCTGGATGCGGGAGTTTTGTGGATGTTCCAGTTTTTCTGTAATACGAGGTTTCAAGACGTAAACACTGTTTGAATGAAGAATCCAATATATATATCCAGGTAATAATTCTTATTTCATGGGAACAAGATAAATTTAAAAAAAGATCACTTTTTGGGACTTTGGGGGCTCCGAAATAAACAGTATTTGCTGTACCAAAAAAAGTTGCCAAATGAGAAACTCTGTCTGCACATCTGTAGATTGTGTTTAAAGGTAACAAATGTAAAAGATCTCTTAAGGTATTTCAGGAATTAGGAAAAAAAGCTATTTTATAGTTTCAGACTCCACAGTGTTGAGGTAACGAATCAGCTCCACACAGAAAAAGATGTTTTAGATAGTGTTATTGGGTCATGTTTGCTATTTTCAAGTCATTTACAGTTTGAATAATGCTTTCAGGCATTTATAATAAGTTGGTCCTCACTTCTGAGATTCAGTATTTTTCTGAACTCTGGCACCTGTTAAGAGTTTTGTTTCTGTTATAATTTAATGTGGCAAGCAGACCTGCAAGCAGTGTCGACACATGAAAAGAAGAACTTGCAGATTTAATTAAATCCAGCCACTGCACCCCACCCCCCCAAAAAACCCCACTGAAATCAACACTCAAACCATACACTAGCTTTGTTTACCCCACTAGACAAAGTGAACACTTAATATTAATAACCTATTTTTTCTACCAGCTGCTAAGTAGGTCTCTATTCATCTGATGTTGCAGTTATTTTTTGTGGCTGTGACAAACCCCACTTGAAAGACTTCAATCTCAGGACCAACATGGTGCTGCTGACACTGTTCCACCACTAAACTAGTGATCATATTTTCACTCTCAACAGACATCACCTTCATTTGAGCAGCAAACTAAACAAAACAGTCCAAATTTAAAAAAAAAAAAAAAAAGAAAAGAAATAAAAAATACAGATGAAGAGAGGTTATTGTGTCTGAAACGTAAATGTTCAGATTTGCCTCTGACAATCCTGAATTTGCCCAGTTCTCTTCTTCCAGCTGCCCCCTTTCAGGTATACACCATTCCAGTAACACTAAAACATGTGTTATCTGTCACATTATAGAGTCCATCATCAACTTGTTCTGAACTGTGAGTGACTGAGTGTTATGCCAAGTGTGCTAGTGGCCCAGGCTTTACCATGGCTTAATCTGTACATAGTGTGAGGAGATGTGTTATATGTCTGTTTGCTGTAAGGACAAGTGGGCTTTCTGTATAAACGCTGTACTCACACATTCAACTCTGTAAATGTGAACAATAAAACAGAAGCTCTGGCATGACCAATGTCTTTTTGTGTTGTATCCGCAAAATATTTTTTTATATTTTATAGGTTTTTCTTTTTATGCGTAGAAAATATAAAATGTAAAAATAAAGTCTAATGTACAACAAATAAGTAAATATAGGTCCATATATATATATATATATATATATATTATATATATATATATATATGTGTGTGTGTGTGTGCGTGTGTGTGTGTTTACATATATATATATATATATATATCGATACAGTTTTGATTCGATTTTGATTCAGGGGCCGGCAGTCAATATGAAATGATATCATCTGCCCATTTAACACAATCCGTTACAGAAGAAGTTGGCACCCATTTTCTTTTTTTGCTTTTGGCCATAAAATATAAAAAGATCACAAACAATAATAATAACAACTGTACCGGATAAGTGTAGTAAAGTTTACTTTAAAGTGACTTTACAAACAGAAATCAAAAAGCATACAGGATTAGTTAACTTTCAACGCTTTCTGTTAAAAAGCTCTTTCTGCAAGAAATGTTTTTGTTTGAACCCAAATTATTATCTTTTTCTTAAAACTTCAGGGCTGTCTGGTTTAAATCCCTGAAGGCAAACCTCTCCAAAAAGCCATAATACATGGAGACCTTTAAACAAAAGTATAAAATTTGTCTCAATGATAACTGTCAAGGTTCTTAGACAAAAGTTTTTTTCTTTTCCTGCCTTGTTTGGCTCACATTACACAGTTCACCTTTGTGTCACTAGAGGGCACCAAATCATTTTCCATATAAAAAGTAGTTTGATTTTCTCACTTCTAAAGATATTTTATCTATTCAGACAGTTTAATGTTAATTTTCCAGGGTGTTTATTGTCACCAAACAGCAAAGCTTTATTTTGTTGTTTTGCCAGCTCAGAGAAGTAATGTGTATTGGATATAGCTTTTAAACCTCTAACAGCTGCAACAAGCACCATGTTGGACTATTATTTAAAGAAACATTAACCTTTGAAGTTCACAATGTGACCAAAACGTATCATAATCACAAATTTAAGATTAATCTCAATTCAAAGGGGACATGTAATGCTCATTTTAGATTCAATTTCCTCGCTTTTACTATGGGTTTCTATGAGGACATGTTTACATTATTTAAAATTCAAAAAACAATTTAAGGCAAAACTTACTGTCACAGTTTTTTTTTTTTGTAAAAAAAACTGACACTGATAGAAGAATGACAAGGAAAAACATCAGAATAAAATAAATATTTTTGAAAAATTATTTCTTATCCCATTTTAGTTTTCAGTGGAGGTTTTTTCAGTGCAAGTGTGTCCTCTTTCAGTGTATAGTTTTATTTTGTTTATGTTAGAACTTTCTGTCACTGTTTTGGCATGGCAAAAATTACACTGATAAAGAAATGATAAGAAGAGGAAAAATCAAAAAATTGTCCCTGCTTTATTTTTCAGTGTTTTGGTTTGTTTTTTGTTTTTAATTTTAATTTAGTGCTAGTGTTTTCTTTTGTAATGCCAAATTTCATTTTTCGCTGCCAAAACGTTGTGTTTTTGTTTTGAAAACCTGATTCTAATAAAGGAATGATACAAAGAAAAACATCAGAAGATTGTAATTTGAAAACACACCAGAATACAACATTGTAAAACCCATCAACCTTGACAAACCCATCGGGATTGCACATGCTATACGTACCTACACTACAACACCCATGAAGCATTGGAGATTCACGCATGCGCACTAACTGCTGGAGTAAACCGATGACATCACGAGCCTCCCGGACCAACCAGTCGGTTGAACCATCTCCGTGCAGTCTGGACTCTGTGTTTTTCTACCGCCTCACTGCTCTGCTCACCTGATGAAGTTGCAGACACGGTTGCCGAGAACAATGTTCACCGTGACAAGGTAAGGACGATGTCGTTAGGGCAACACTCACATCACAACGGCTGATACAACACCCGCGTGAGGAGCTCACCGGCCGGGCCGTTTGGTTGTCGGTGGTGACCTCCGCACCGGTGCGGCCGGTCAACACAACAGCCGTCGTTAACGTTAGCTGTGTGAGTTTACGGAAGCTCTTTTGTTGAATTCAGCGTCAGTGACCTGAACCTGGTCTAGACGGGAGTCAACAGACAGCAGGCGGGTGGCATTTGCATCTCTTTTGCAAACTGTTTGTGTATTGTTAGTGGGGGAAGCTGACCTGTCCACGCTGAGAACCGCACTAACAACGGCGTCTACAATGGATAAAGCCCCAGTGAAGCTAGCATAAAACTGCTGTCCATGCACGGGGCCCGGGGACCTCCAGGTGCTGAGAGGATCCTACGGGGTCCCTAGCAGAGTGAGGGAAAGTTGGAAAGTCACAACATTTATTAACCTTGATGTGAGGCAAATATTAAAGCTAATAAGAATCTGAATGGTAACTTTGGCTAATAATTAGTGTGTGACTCATAGGGCATCATGGGCGTAATATAAAACGATGAGCCCCGGGGCACAGTTATGCAAAAGGCCCCCCTCCCACACACACACACACACACACACACACACACACACACACATATATTGGTTGGGTGGTTTGGGTGTTTCAGGCAGGTTGAGTCATTAAATGACCAAGTAGCCTTTTTGAGTAAGTTGTCGCAATTTACAAAAACATTGTGTAACTACAGAATGCAGTTTCTGAAGAAAATGTGGGTGTGAATGATCAGTGTTGAGAAGCTTAAGCTATGCCACAATGCTCAATGTTGAAAAGCTGATGCTGGCTAAATATAGTAAGAAGATAAAGTAGTAGGAATAGCTGGAAAAGTGGGAATAAGTTCAATAAGTATGTCAGTGAAATGTTGAATATTACCAATGATGTAAAAATAAGATCTGGTATATGTTAATATGCATATATATATATCTATATATGGGTTGGTCGGCTGGGGTGTTTCGGCCGGGGTGAGTCATAAAATGACAAAGCAGCTGATTAAGTTGTCATAATTTAGAAAAACATTGTGTAATAATCCAGTTTACACCTCCTATTTCTTCTCTGTCACACAAAAAGCAGCTTTCTCGTCAGGGCTGCTGCACTCAGGTTTTGTGATTCTACTTTTGACTAGGGCTCAACCGATAATTTGCCTGGCCAATTATTCGGGCCGACATTTGGCATTTTGGCAATTATCTGTATAAGCATTTATTTTAATGATGAATGATATAATTAAAACAAATTTGCCATCAGTTGAAAACAAAATTGTGTATGTATTCAGAGTTAATCATCACTTTATATGTCCCAGTCCCATTCTCATCTTTGATTGATGAATTTAGGTCACATTTTTGCCCTCATAAAGGGCCCTACCTGCCACATGACCCTTGATAAAAGGACTGGCCGCTTGAGCTCTCAGACACATGATACTTCACCTGTTCTGAGTTCACTTTTATCACTATGCTGAGAAGTTGAATGACTCACTTGTGAAAGCCACAAAGTTACAGGTCAGTCCAAGCGCTCAACACAGAGATTATCACAGCATAATCATTCTAGCAGTAGGCTTATTCCCAGTTAGGCGCTTATCAGAAAAGGCTCGCATTCCCGAGAATTAAAATGGTCTAAATCATTGAGGGGGCCTGTACGTGCTTGTAATGGGCCGCTGCCTTGTGAGAGGGCTTACCGCTGTGGTGTGATCTGCAGACGTGTTTTCACTGTAAACATCGGAGAAGCCTTACGTGATGTACCATGCTGTTATTTTGTCCACAGTGTTAATGCTCAGACAGGGAGTTGGCTGGGTTCAGATCAGCATCAACAGGCCCTGGCATTTGAATTGCGTGTGTTGTTTTTCTGAAAAGGTGCACATTGCAGGTGATTAGTGAACATGCTTTCCCAAGAGGTATGTGCTTTAAGCCTTTTTATTACAGCTTGACCGATATTTATAGCCACAGGGCAGTATTATTGTCTCACGCTGACTCATCACAGATATAACGCTATTGACACTGACATTGTCGAAGTATTGGCAAATCTGCACTTGGTTGCCTGTGTAGTCTGACAGTAACCCCATTTGATGCTCTTCATAATATGAAAGCTTGTCCTGACATGTAACAGTAGTCAGGTCAAGTTGGGATATCCCGATCAAATTTTTTTTTGCCCAGATTCTGATCCAAGTCATTTGATTTTGAGTATCTGCCAATATCGAGTCCTAATCCGATACTTGTTTTTACCTGCATAATACAGCTGCACAGCGCATAAATCAAGTACTTCAAAGTTATTAAAATCAATCCAGTATGTGCTTGACAGTTTACCAACTCTGCAATTCAATGCAAAATGACTGCATCCAAACAGTTCCTTAAGGGTTTTTAATTTTATTTTTACAAAATAACAAAGTAAACAAACTGAAATATGTCTTTAGATAGCTCTCAGATCCACTCAGTGTAGCATTGTAATTAAAGTACAGAACTTTATAAAAGAGTAATGCAATCATAATTCCACTTCAAAATAGTGTTATAGTTTAACTTGAAAATTCCCAGTCACAACACATAAAAATTGCCACATACATGACCGGGTGCGATACCGATCTTTCTGTTTCGATTTGGACATCTCTACTAGAAACCTGCTATATAAATTTATTCCATTTGCCATTTTTAATGGTGAACCCTCACACCGGCCCACCTTAGGCAGAGAGTGGATTAATACAGCCGTTAGCCTGAAGTCCTTATTTTTGTCTCCTTGTCTGTCAGATTTGTAAAAACACAAAGCGTTGCATGTAGCTTGACAAGCTTGCTGCTCTGTGTTACTTCATCACATTAGTTGCTGATAGCAGCTTTGCCGGTCACCTTCAGCAATCATAAGCACATTAACTGACACATTGTGGCTTTGCTTCCTCGACACAAACGCAGCCTTCAGCTACAGCAACTGCTGCCGTGTTATGTTGGCTGTGGTCGTTTGTTGATGTTTCACGTCATCCTCTTGTTGTCACAGGCACTGACACTCTGCGCTGCTGTCGGAAACAGAACCAGACACAGACTGTGCTTGGTGACACTGACTGCAGCATTGTGACTGAGTTTCTCTTGGCAGTGCTGCTGGAGGACCGGAGCACTCATCGGTCAATTGTATCTGTTGGGATATGAGCTGCTCTGTCCTTACATTTCCTCAGCGGTCACCACTCTTGACAGCATGCTGAGCTTTAATGATGTTTTCCATAGCATGTGCAGGTCCTTAAAAAGTTCATTTTTATTAATATTAGGCCTTAAAAATCCTTAAATAGTCTTGAATTTGTATTTGGGTCAAGCTTTTATGCATAAAAGACCACATTTCTGATGTTCAAAACACCAAACTGCATGCTGTCTTTTAACTTTATACTTGCAGCTTGCTGGCAAAAGGTAACGTGAATTTTGCCAGTGTGGGCTTAATGAAGTCTCAAAGTCCTATTTTATACTTACCTGCAGTGCTTGATTAAAGTCTTGAATTTTATGCTTTTTAAGCCCTTTTCACGCTAACTTTTATAAAAATTTAAGTGCCTGATAGATAGATACCTTGTTTAAGAAACTGAGTAAAATTAGAAGAACAACATAAGATAAATAGCAACTAAAAGCACACTGAGCAGCAACTTAATATGTTATGGCAATAGACTGATTTGGCTTCACATATCAAAGCATCAGCATCAGAGCTGCCACTCCATAAACAGCAGCAGTGTATTGTACCTGCGCTTCTGTCCGCCAGCACACATAAACACTGCCGGAGCTCTCTCAGGGAACTGGGTTAATGAACTGAGTGTTGCGTTTCACAGGACTGGCAGTGCGGCGGGGGGGACCAGCCTCCCTGGTCGGCTCCCATTAAGCACTACAGAGTGAAAGAGTAAACGACAGCACCAACAACAGGGGGGGAGGTATAGACTAATTATTTTTTCAATGGTGGATGTCATTAAGGAGTGGCTGTAACACAGCTGAGCCCCTAAAAGACCTCCATATGTCAGCATGGTTTCTGGATGTTGTGGTGGCAGTAATGTACAGAGGCAGGTGTTGAACCGCAGCTCTGTAATTACTGTTTTCTGAGTGAGAATAATGAAATGTGTATCCTTATTTAAGATTACATCAGCTTTCTTTTCCGAATACTGGGACATATTAGGGATGTAAATAATGTTACTGTGAAGCATGCTTTGTGAAAGCCTGTTTGACCCTTTGATTGACTTGATTTTTTTTTTTTTTTTTCAAAAAGTGACCTGGAAATTAGCAAGACAGCAGTAGAAAATAACCACCACCCCCTCAAAAATAAAAAGTTTTGGACATCTTTTGCCAAATTGCTCAGTGCTTGCAGGTTCGCCTATATTTACTTTATTTTTAGATAAATTTGCTTTTCTTAATACTTGTGAAAGGTGTCTGAATGCAGCACAAGAAAAGTGATGTTGATCTAGTTTCTAATGGTTAACTGTGAACTATAAATTGCCTGGTTTACAGACTGTCAGAAAATAATGAAAATGTGAAAATCCCTAATTTGAGAAGCTGAAACCAGAGAGTTTGGCATTGTTGTATGAAAAAGGGCTTAAATGATGAATTGATCGTCAAAATAGTTGCTGATTGTTTTTCTGTGGATTTACAATTCGATTGTTCTACTTGATACACATAATAAACCCCAAGAGGAGAGTACTCGAAAAAGTCTTATGACTTCCTGTTTGTTGTTATAGATCCACATCAGATCGTGTCAGTTTCAGCAGCAAATGTATCAGAGCCAGAGAAGCCATTTTAAGTTGGACTAGTCCAGTGATGGTTATAAAGTGATCTAAAAAGTCTTTGAGGTTTTTTTTGGGTAAAGTTTCTCCAGGTCAGTGCTCTTTCTGCTGGTGTCAGAGCTCCATGTTCTTAGATCCTGCTCTCTCTGTGCAATGTGTTGTGGATCCTGTGGGAGAAACTGTGGACCTGCAGCGCTCTGCTGGCCCGCCACAACAATAGGCCTGTATGACTGTTTGAATGTGCCATTCTTTGTGCGGTGTGCTTCACTTGGGCCAAACAATAGCTTCATTTAGCATCCCTTCTCTATCGAGGCCTGCTCCGTCACCATGGCACCCCTGCCATGCCACACCCTGCCCCCAGTCTAGCCCGACTTTGCACTTGTCCTCGCTGTTGGGACAGCTGGGCTCAGACAGCCGTTGTTAGCCACACCCAAGACCCAACCTCACATTTTGAGGATTGTTGCTTTGTGGCTGAGCTCGACAACTTCTCAGTTTGTTGCAGTTTTCACTTGTAAAAAGCTGAATATTATGAAAAGCTCATCTAACCTCTAACCTTGAACTTGGTGGAAAGTTGCTGAAGATATTTTACTTAAGAGAACAACAAGAGTCTTTTTTTTAAAGCAGGAGGGCGACCTCACTCAAAACAAGGGACACCTCCTCTCTTCCTTATCATAAAAAGTGAATTAATTCTGTGTGAAACAAAACATAAAACTTTAAGAACATGGTGAAACAAGAACAGAGTTCCTGTTTCACCATAGTATGCATAAACAGAATAGATGTAGCCATAGGTCTAGATTTCTGAGGGGAGGCGGGAGACATGTCCCCTTGGATATTTAGGACAAGTGCACCCCCCCAAAAAAAATACATGAAAGGCAGCACAGGACTTTTATTTTGATGAAATTAAAGACATTTACAACATGAATTAATGGAGTAAATGCAAAAATCAATGCATAAAAATTCATCAGAACAGTTAATTGTTTAATGCTCAAAATTTCTTAGAGGAGGACCCAAACCCCCACTTCCGTATGTCTCGCCACCCCCAATGTTGGAACCTGCGCCCTAGGATGTAGCCACCCATGGGTTTGTGGACTCCCATTTTGAAGCCTCAATGTTGGCATTTTTGAAGCCACAAGTGACCCTAGTTGAACATTTGGTCCATTGAATAACTTGAATGAGCCTAGGTGACCCCTAACTATAGGATGTAGAGAGATCTTCACAGTACAGTAACCATCACAGAAAATACTGCAGTTTCACAGTATTGCATTATTACAGAATTATTAGTACTATTAATACTTATCACTTACAGTAATCCTTATAGAAGAGACAACAGAAAAAAGGTTTTTGTTAACAAGGCTTTATTACTATAATCCAAACTTAGAAAAAAACTTAAAACATTATTAATGGAAGAATGCCTAAAAAAACTTTCCCTTCTAAGAGTAACTAAAAGTTATCTTTTGAGTTGCATTTTTAATACCTTAGATAAGCAAATGTATTTGGTATGATAATAACAGTAAATTTACCAAGGTATGCCTTGAAACTGGTATACAGCTGCAGCCCTACTCCTAACAGACAGCCTGTCAACTACAGAAGCCACACCCTTAATTATGTGTAATGGTAAGCCAGAATAAAATGTAAACAGGTGAGTTATATACAAATTCACTCCTGTTCAGTTGACATGAATGTTGAAATAAGCTATAGAGACCAAAACTGTTTTGTTGTACCAGGCTGTAAACATATTTATGCTGCAGAGGTGGGCATTTTAACATGCAGGCTTATGGGGACTGACTCACTTTTGGAGGCAGGCTCAAGTGGCCAGTCGATGAACTGCAGTTTTTGGCACTTCTGCATAGGCTTCATCATTTAGCTGCAGAGTTTGCTGCTTGTATTTCACAAAGAGAAATCCATCATATTCAGTGTAGTCTTTGCCTAAAATGGGACACAGTGGGATGTATCTCAGAACAGTTTTCCTGAGAAACCCTCAGTCATAGCTGTTGGCGTGACCAACTTTCTGTTAGAACTTTACATCTTGGAAAAAATGCCAAATAACTGACATAATTTGGGATTAAAACTCATGTAGTATATAGCATTCAATATTATTATTAGATTAGCGATTAATTAGTGGATTGAAAAAAAAATTATCACATTTTTTTTTTTGATTATTGATTAACTGTTTCAGTCTTTTTTCAAGCGAAAATCTCAAACATTTTCTGGTTCTGCTTCTGAAATGTGAGAATTTGATGCTTTTCTTTGTCATTTGTGATAGTAAATGAAGTGTCTTTGGGTTAGAGAGTTTGCATCTGTGAGGATATATTTCACTTTTTCTTTTTTTTTTTACTTCTTACAGACTAAACAGTTTGGGATGCACGATAATATTGGCACAACATTGGTATCGGCAGATACTGGCTTTAACATGCTGATTTCTGATGATATCATAAACTGATATTTTTATCAACTAAATGAATGAATGTTACATTGATTGAGAAGCTTTGCATTTCATGTCTTCATCTGCTGGTGGGCATCATGATAATAATATGCATACTATGATGTTTCTTGCACTACAGAAGAGACTTGATGATTGCTAAAATTAGGCTGCTAAGCTAATTTCTTCAATGTAAAACGCCATAGGCATATGCTAATAACATTAGCATCTTATGTATGTGGGGGAAATGTGACCTACAAAAGACAGTTGCTTTGTCTATGATCCTTGACAGTTATTATTGAGGCTTATACTTTAGCAGCTTTTAGGATTTTGGGAGAAGTTTGTCTTCAAGTCAGACAGACCTGAATGTTTAAGGAAAAAAATAGTTTTAATTAAAGTGAAAACATTGGTTTTCAACAGAATAAGCAAGTTTGAATTATTTCCAATTATGTATATGTTGTTTTTATTTTTATTTTTGGCCAAAAGCAAAGAAAGGGGTGGCAGCTTCTCCTGTAACCGTGTAAAATGAGCATATGTTGACCCATATCGGTTGCACGCCCCTAAATCAAATCGAATGAAAATCGTATCATGGTAGACTTTGTCATATCGGGATATATTGTATCGTTGTCCAAAGTATCAATATAATATTGTAACGTGATGAAACCAGTGATTTACACCCCTACCAAGCTATTAAGCATGAAAATAATCATCAGATTAGTCGATAATGAAAATAATTATTATAGTTGCAGCCCTACTCTGCTCACAGTCTCCAGAATAAGTTAGTGCTACGTGCTTAACTTTAAGTACATCTTTCTACAGTCGGCCATATGACTCAGATAGAAAATACTCAACTCTTTTTTCTTTTTTTTTTTTACCAGTAAAGGGGAGATAAAAGCACAAAAATCAAAAAATAAACCTTAAACATTTGACGTTGGTTGATGAGTTTAGATACCCACCTAACAATTACACACTGCCTGTCCCCTCCCAAGACCACTGACTCTTGACCTTTCTGATTGTTCAGAGGTTAAAGGGCAGTGCACCCTGTTTCCAGCTCAGCCACTCATGGTGGCACATATTTAATTAATGGGCTTAAGGTTGACAGCTCTCAGACCCTTTGGTGAGTAATTGTTCCTGCACAGCAAGTCATTCACTCTCTCCCCAGTTTTATTAGCAATAAAAAATGCATCAAAGCTTTTAGATGATGTGAAGTGGGTCTATAACAAAGGCTGATGGGAAAAACACTCACAGATACAGATGTTGCACTTCATTCTAATTAATATAATTACCAAATCCGAAGAGACTAATGTTAGAGTTTAGTATGAATCCTAATCTGTTTTCAAAAGTTGGCACATCAGCCTGTGTCCATTAAAATCTGTCAAACAATCAGGTGCGTTGAGGTTTTCCAAAGTCCAGCTCAGTCACAGACTCCACAGAGCGGACTCCCTCCAGAGAAACAAGCCTTGATCTGCAGTGTTATGGTTCTATAACTAGAACTGGGTGACCTCTGAAATGATATTTTAGGCCAATCTGAACTTGTTGCAGTCGTACCCTCGACAGCACGGTACAAGCTGTGCTACTTCTGATGCCTGCAGTGATTCTTTTTTTTTTTTAGCTTGTTTAAAGAGGTTAAAGGCTTCATAATCAGAGGTATAATGTTTTAAATGCAGAACCTGGTAGCACAATTTGATCAATAAGACAACTTTAATATTTATAATGGATAATAGGGGTGGAAATCACTCAGCACCACGAGTTGACTCAGAATCAGATGATGCATTTGTGAAATGATTATCGATGCACCTCGATGCATAAATATTTGATTTCTATGCATGATTTATTTTTTTTTAATAACTGTGTGACTGTTTGCTATAGTTTATTTGTAATAATCCATCACTAAATAAACAGATGAATATACTTGAAGTAGAAGTAGCCTAGCTTAAAATGTAAACATGATGCACGTGTTTACATCTGTGATGTTTCATCATCCAATTGGTCCAGCAGTAAGGAACTTAAAGCTCAACCTTACAAAATTGTTAGAGGCTGCCATGTCAAAATTGGATTGTAAATTTCCATTTCCTTTGCATGAAGACATAAGAGAATTGCAATGCATCTAAGAATTGATTTCCTCCAATCCTAATGGATAGTAGCATATCTAACCCCAGAATTAGAAAAATATTACTTTTAAATGTGAGGTAGTGTTAACATATATATATTACAAATTTTGTATGTTTACTGCTACATCTACATGTATACATTTTCATTTGAAGGACACGTAACTATTGCTACGTGTACCCCTAGCATCTACACCACTTTGGGGTTTTGGAACTGAAAATGCTGCTGATACCATTTTATTTTCAAAAAAGTTTTCTTTTTAATCTGGACAGTTGGAAACAGATTTTTTGGAGAGGATGACACAGACACCCATGTTCACTTCCAAATTCGATCTTATCAGTCACATAGTGTCAAGTCAAAACATTTTAGCTAGGTCTATGCACCTTTTTGTGATTTTATCCTTTTTGTGTGATTGCTCCCTTAGCATTGCGATGACTTCCTCCAGTGATGGCTAATGCTTCCAGTACCACTCTAATATGTTGCTATATTTGCTTTGTAACGACTCCCAACCTGTTTTCCAGCGCCTTGACCACCTCATCCTCATGAGTTTCTTTCACTGACAGTTCCACCTCTTTGTCAGTCCAAACAAAGAAATCTCTGGCCTTAATTTTCACCATCTCTGTAGTATTTTCTGTAACTAAGCAACCACCCCCAGAGTAGACAGTCTACTTTCAGTTTACACAGGCACATGCATGCCTGCTTTATGTTAACGGTGTATCAATATAAGATAATTTATGAAAACTGTGCTAGAACGCGTGTGTGTGGAAGTCATTATCGTATTAGAGTGGATATGGCCTTAGTCTTCAGAGGTCATTCTCATCCACAAATTGAGGAGTTTTTTTTTAACCTATGATGTAAGCAGGAAATGACCAAAGATATCTTTATTATTACTTGTTGTGTTCTGTGGACAGCTCAGCAATAAATCTATTCCATGATGAACGGTTTCCCTTTAACAACACATAGTGCCACATTACAGAATAAATGAGATCTCCTCTAAATATATGTTAAGATGAGCAGTAAGTGCTTTTGTGCATACTGAGCTGCACCCAAAGCAAAAAAGGTTAAGTTCTCTAATTGCTCCCAGGTCAATGCAGTTATAGTGTACTCTAATAAACATTTCAGTTTAGGGAAATAGTCTTTCCAGGTTGAGTGTTTGTTATTTGGAGTGACATAATTGTCTCAGGCTGTTACAGAGGGTTCCTGCTGATTCTTAAAAGGTCTTTAAAGGTATTGAATTCATTATTCAAAAAATAAGGCCTTAACTGGTATTATGTTGACTTAAACAAATCTTTCAAAAGTCTTTAAAAATGCTTGGGCATGGGAAGTGGGATTTTATGAAAAGTTTTATTCTGACACTGCATCGTAAAATCTCAAAACATTTGTTTTTGGTTAGATAATTTAATAAATGTCTTTTCTTAAACTCCTAATGATGGGAATCCAAGTGGTGGAATCTTACATGCAGATTGAGAAACATAAAATTGTCAGAAAACAGGCCAGAAATGCCAGATATTTCCTACTTCTGTTGATACAACAAATAGATACCTTCATGATAATATAGTGTGCCAATTATTTTCCATGTGTTCCACTCTTAAAAGGGCTCTTGTTCATTTCAACATTTGAGGTGGATAATTTAACCTTCACTTTACAAAAATGTCAAGTTTTACATTACAGTAAACATTTGGGCAAAATAAAATTGTCCTTCTTCAGTTTTGGTTATTAGAAAATTGGTCTTAAACCTAATACTGAGTGGCATTAAAAAAGTCTTGAAAAGTCTTAAATCTACCTTGCTGTGAGCTGTAGGAACCCTATGTCACATTACTGAGGCTATAATTATACATGCTTGGGTTTGTTCCTAACTGAAAGCTTTTAATGTTTTTCAGCTTGCGTAGTTTTTTAATTAATAGTCTTTGCTTTGCCTGCCTGAGAGTGACGTTCAGTTTTAGTTAACAAAGTTAGAAAGTGACTGTTCTCTTGCCAGACTGAAAATTGAGGCAAACCTCAGATTATCATCACAATGAGTATCAAAATTAATCACTTTGTGTGGCTTAAGCCGCAAGATGTGGAAAGAGTGTAGCCATGCTGCGGTTCCAACAAAGGGAGCATGTGGGTCCTGTACGTGTGTGGGGGAGTCCCATAACCGAAATGTTGGTGTGGGAGGACGGGAAGGGAGGGGGTTTTATGGGCCAAGTGGGATTCATGTTTCAATCCTTGCTCGCCTCCATCCCCTTTGTCTAGGTCACATTATTAATGTTAATTCCCAAAGCAGAGATGCTGGAAATGAGATTTTATTTAATGAGTTTGCAGTTTTCTCTGGTTTTTCTGTGGGTTTTTTTTTTATTGCTGGAGAGTTTCCAGCTGGTCGGATGCCAGCATTTTTTGTCCAACAGTGAATTTTATGCAGTCATCAGTTCAGGCTGCTTCTTGCATTTATGGTAATAATAGTTCAATCACTGAAAGCTGACGTGTGTTCAACATATCAAAGTAAACCTTATCTCACTCACTAATGCAGCTTTGTTACTTAGCCCATATAGCAGCATTTTTGAACCGTTAAATACTAAAGTTCAAAACATTTCCTGTATGTTATCAGGGCACATTCACAAAGAGGATTAGTCTCAAAAGATGGTGATTGTAGCAGTATCCGGGTGCAGGGTTTTTTTTAAAATCTGATTTGGAGCTTTTAAACAACCAAAATTCAAAGCTTGCTTTGGCGTCTATGACCTAACAGATCACAGTTTTCTTATTTCAAGCCCTAAGGGTACATAATAATGCTGTAAAAACATTTAGTGGACCATTTAAGAAATCACACATGTTTGATTCTTTGACTGTAACAGGTCAGATGCCAACATGTTTCTCCCTCAGACACGAACCAAAGCATGTCTAACGGGCCTTGAAACAGCAGACAGATATCAGATTCTGCAGGAGACTGTGCCAGAGCATGGTATGCTTTATCCTGCTCTTTAAAAGCCACCCCACCCTCCACAAAGCACGTTCAAGTTCTGACAAGTTGTCAAGCGAAAGGGCAAAGACAGAAAATATGTTTAGGCTATATCTTATATGTTTCATTCATCAGCTGATGCAACCTGATCAAATGGAGAGTTCACAACAGGACAACGAATTAAGAGTTGGTAAATTTCTTTGGGACTAATGGTGGATGAAGGTATTATGTCAATAAATGCATGTGTTGGTTTTTCTCTCTTTTTGTTGTTTGCATACTTCCCAAGATGAGATGTTGTTGATAGTTTTAGCATGGGACTGTGATTTACCGTTAACTGAGTTAGTGTCTGTGGTGCCGGTAATGTCAGTCATGCACATTCTTATTGAGTTTGTAGAATTCGTGATTGTTTTAAAAAAAAAAAAAGCACCTTTTCTGTCTTTGTTGTTTTTGTTGTTGAGCAAATTTCTCACAAATAACATGCATGAAAGTAATGCATTCCTGCTTGGTTATAGACAGAGGCCCTGTTTAAACATACACAGATATTTTTGTAAACAGATCTTTTGCTACTTCATTTTATAAAATACATTTTTTATAATCTTGCCACAGACGGAGCAGTAGAAGGGCAGGCACAGGTAAAGTGAAACGTTTTTTTTTAAGTTTGTTTTTGTTCGGACTGTTATGTTCCAATGTTAAATATATATATATGGTCATGAATGAAACATTCTGTCTGTACTCCGCGTTCGTTTCATCAGTATTTTTTGCATGTTTTCTTAAAGCTTACAAATACAGACATATCAGAGGAGTACCACCAGAAACCATGAGGGCTTTGCAGTGTAGTTCAAGTGAGATACAACCATAGGAGACGACAGAGACATTTAAAAACAGCGGAGCGGACCAAATTATTAAAATAGTTGACATAAAACAATGTATTTAATGGTCACATCCCAACATATCCACTTTGGTACATAAAGGGACAAAAAATAAAATACATGTCCATTATATATAAATGAGCATTCATAGATCCGCACAGATTAATATAATTGTGTTTAAAAAAACCCAAAAAGAACTTTAGAAGGCGTTTTAGTGACCTAAAACTCCCTTTTGCGTGTTGACATGAGACCAAAACCTAGAGAAAAATGTTTTTTTAAATTAAAATATCTTAATATGCATAGAGTAGATAGGGCCTGAGACTGCAGTCTTCATTCTTTCTTGATTTGGTATATCGACTGTCAGGAAAAGTTTTCTATTTATCTGACAGATAGTCACCTTGTTCCCTGCAGGAACAGAAGTTGTCCTGGTTATTTTGGGCAGAGGTTTAGGCTGCTGCTGCTACGAAGAGCAGGTTCCCACAGTATAACATATCTGTGCGATAACATTTCTGTAGAAAAGCCGTCAAAACAGCCATGCAGTCAGACGAAACCAGCTGCGTCAACAGCTAAATGTTCCTCGGGAGTGATTGTGTTACAGCTTTTAGTGGCGACCATTGTCCACATCCATATTTCTTTCTTTTCTCGCAGTTATGTAACATGTTATACTTTTACCAGTGTTGTGATTTAGAGGGGATCTTTTGGAATGACAGGTTCACCTGTCAGTGCTTAGAGCAAAATGTCATTGTTTTACAGTTTTATCTGTTTTTAAGAGACTTACAAGGATAGTGTACTGTTAACCCTGAACACAGTGTTTTTTGTGTCCCAGCAGTTTGTTTTGTGCAGCTGATAGCCGAGAGGCTGCAGGGCAGAGGCTGTCAGGTCAATTCTGTTAAACAGCAGGTGTCCTTGTTAATGTCGCCAAACATGCCTTTTTTGCTTTTTGTATTTTGGTTTCATTTTTTACAGCACACTGCCCAGCTCTCGGTTTAGGCTTACCAGCTTTAATATTTCGTTTTGGCTCCTCCGGTCTCAGGTTGTTTTTCTGTGCTGAGATTATGACACACGCCGAGATAAGCAGCTTGTAGCTCAGCCATCCAGCCATGCAAGATGGCCGCGGACTGTATGCCAGCCTGGTTTCACCCTATACTTTGTGTCTGTGTCAGTGAGTCAGTCAGTCATGCGTCCAGCTGGACATAAGCCAGTCTCACATCCATGTTGGCGGTCACACATGAGTCCGAGCCCTCAGACCTTTTCACATGGATTTAGTCTGGTGAGCTAATTCTCAAAGCATCCGTGTGTGTCATTAGCTAATAGCCATACAATGTTTTGAAGCTGTCTTCACCCTCAGAGCAGACTGGATACTGATTGGATTATGCTGGATTAACTATACTCTATTTGATGTGTTTGTTTATATGTTACCTCTCATGTAACAGTGCATTACGCTGCCTCCGCTTTCTTATCTCTGTGCTGAAATTGTTAACCACTGATTTCTCAGCACAGTGAGCTTGGCCTACATCTGGAGGGATCAACAAGTTAAGCCACAGCCTTTTAACCCTCAAATTCTGTCAATCCATTACAAGCACGTTCAATGCAGCTGCAGCCAGTCACTTAATAATAATGTTGCAGCAGTGGCTTCCACTTCTTCTTTTATCCTTGTATGCCTAAATTCTCCATTTTTTTGTCTAAAGAAAGAGGACAGTTTAGTTTAGAAAGTTGTTTAGCTTACTAAAAATGCTGAGTAATTACTTTGCAAGACAATTACATGTGTTATACTGTTTGTTTCAGCACATGTCCACTGTGAGATTAGTGGTTGTTTGAGGGGTGATCATAATTCATTGTTAATATTGTTTTTATTAGATCGCAGCGCAAAGAAACTACTTAAAATATGTTAAAATGCTTGGCAGAGCTCAGATATCTAGAGATGACCAGCTTTTTAGTATTTACATTTTATTTACAACCTCATCTACTGAGGAAGATTGTGAAAGAGGTAGATACTCCTGGTAAAGCCAGTTGTTGGACCTTGAATTAAATGGACATTTGACCCCAACATGAAAAATACTTAGTTTTCCTCTTACCTTTAGTGCAGTTTATCAATGTAGATTGTTGTTGCCGAGTGTTGGAGATGTTGGCTGCAGAAATGTCTACCTTCTCTCCAATATAATGGAATTTTGTGTGCGTGCGTATATATTTTGAGGTTTATTTATGTTTTTAGATCTTTTAGCACCACAAGCTAATAGCAATTTATTCCCATTGTATTAGAAAGAAAGCAGACATCTCTATGGCCAATATCTCCAACACTCTGAAACCCACACCAAAACAATCTGAACTCATAATAAGCATTACAGGTATGAGGAAAAATATGCATTTTCAATTTTGGGGTGAACTGTCCCTAAGATTGTTCATTAGAACAAGACTGAACTTTTTCTGTCAATAATCTGACTCATGATCTGTTTTAAAAAAAAAGATATTGGCTAAAAAGCACAGAGATACAAATGTTAAACTTTGGAAAGATGCTTCATGATGTTTCAGTAGCTATTTATATGCTTTTATTGGACTACGGGAAATGGAGTTTCACTGTGAGATAAGAGAAAACATCATGTGGGCACTCCAGCCATGATGTCCCCACCATTAGGTTCATGCTATTATCTCCACCACAAGATAGGGTTTGCCACATCTATCCTCTTTGGAAAACACTTTGCTGTTTTCTTTCACAAACACAGCTTCTTTCATCTAAACGTCTAAAAATGTTTTAACCTTACTGGGACTTCCTTTTTGTGTTTGCTTAGTACTGGATGCAGAAAGTCGTGTGGCCCCTTCTGGGAGAGGGTAATTACAAGCCTTCCAGAGGGTGGGTAGAGACCAGTAGGACCTTTTTCAATCCTGGCATTTAATTTGTGAATGTTAGGGTCTCCTGCAAGGGAAGGGCTGCATGAGTGGAATTTATGGATATAGCCCCACCCTGAATGAAACATATGTACGGTGTGGCCCTGTTCCCCTCCACCACATGATACGAGCCATAATATAACGTTCCCCCTTCACACATTCCTTGGCAGCAGTCTGAGAAACAGTTTTTTATTTAAGGTCTGTCAGTCTTGATTCTGCTGAGAATACACTTATCATTAGCGTGCAGCAACCCTTTCTTTTTTCATTTCTATCCATTCCTGTGTTTATGGCTTTTGACCCCACGTTTCACACTGAAAGCAGAACAATTAACTTTCCTCTTAACTTTTATGAGCAGAGAAACTTGGTCAACAGGCTTGTAGTCACAGGTGAACCCGTCAGGGTCATTTAGAATCTGCAGCCAGTCAGATTTACGTGTTTCCTTGTGTCACTGTTGATGCATTGCAAACTGATTTCCAAGCTTCAGCAGCTCGCAACTTTTAATTTCACTCTTCTGTGTCAAATATGGTGTCCCAGGGGCAATATTTAGAGAGTAGTTGCATCTCTTGGGATTGATTGCTGGTGATTTGGATTCTGTTTTTATGCCTTGTTGTTGTGACCGTTTAACTAGGTCAACACTGACATGACCAGCAGAAAAACATTGTTGCCTGTTGAAAACCAGAAAGAAAGGGGTAAAGTTGAGTTTTGTCTGTGCCTACATGCTTAATAATTAACTGAAACATGTAGCAAAGAGAGAAAAGGTTCACACAGAAACACCTTTTTTTTAGGCTTGAGTTTCTATTTGAGTTCTATGTTTTGCAGCTTCTTCCTTCCTTTAAACATGAAGATGCAAACGACACAACATGGCAGTAGAATGAAAAGGTTGTCATGCATTTGTGTCACTAATGTTAAATTTCTCCTGCTTTAACAGTTCAGTGTGTAGGACTTATGGGGATATACTGGCAGTAATGGAATATGATAAAATAAGTAAATAAATTGAATAATAAATGAGTGTTTTCTTAAGTGTACAATCACCTGTAAGTAGGAACGTTGAACTTTAACTTTCAGTTTTGTAAGTTTTGCTGCTCCATCTGTGCCCAAAGTGTGTGCTGCACATTTGTATGACCAATTGCTATGTCAACATCACTCCTAATGAACGGTGCATCTCCAAAAAAAATTTGTGGTGGCAGACGTTTTTATCATTGCGCGCCATCACACATAATGGAATTAGTGGGAAACCCTGGCACCGTTAGATGCAGCTAAATCCTATGAATAATAATATAATAATATTTAGAGTTAAAACCCATTTTTATTTCCACTAGTGTCCTCATGTTAAATATGCGTCTTAAATTGCTACAAACACATTGCAGACAGAAACAGGGTGTTAGACATTACAGTGGACACACTGAGACACAGTAACCTTTTACTTCATAACTTGGAGGAGAGACTTTGATCATTCTCAGTTACTGAAAACAAAACTCAGAATGATCAACTAAAGAGGCAAAAAACATCCCATTGTGAATCCTCCAACACAACACAGAAACGCACGACAATGCCACTGTCTGTGATAATGTCATTATCCACAGTGTAGCGTACATTTCCTGCTGTATGTACCTGGTGCCCTTGAGGTCACCAAAACATCAGTCCTGCCTTCTATTGACACGGATGATCTGTCCTATCAGAACAGAAGCCCTCCATGAGAACAGGACCTGTGTGTTATTCCAGCTGCATGACATTCTTTACAGAGGCAGCTGCCCAGGAGGACCCAACAGCCTCCGCTGTTATCCTCTCATGACTGCACCGGCGCGGCTCGCCACTGATGTCTGCAGACCTGTAGAGATAAACAAATCCAGTTTCTTGGATCAAACAGTGTAGTCTCAGATATGGTGACTTTAGATCAATGTAGAAAGTTGCAATACTTTAGAAGGTCGTATCAGCCGTCATCAACATATGACTGCTTGGAAGTGTTCCAGAAATCATAAAGCCGCAGGCAGCTTTACACGTTGGCAGCGAGAGGCAGTTTTTTGAAAAGTTTTAATTTCCTGAAATCATGTAAAGCGACCATAATGGTAAAGGAAAGTGTTTGGTTTGTGTTGTTTTAGGGTTTAGACATTTTAACTACTGAGTGCTAACTCACAGCTGTTCAGGAAAAAGTCTGAATTTTGCTTTTAGGTTTGATTTGTGACTTCCTTTTGGCAGTGCAGTGTCCCAGTCCAGAATTTTCTTGGCGAGACATGTAGATCCATAGTCTCAGTGACAGTCTTGGTTACACAGTATTTGATTCTCTTACTTCCACATCTCCTGTTTATGCTGATTGGATATGCAACAAAATATACAACAAAAGCTCCATGACGTCTTGTTACCGTGATAACTGTCGGTAAAGGTTGACTCACTTTTGAAGAAAAAGAAGTTAACAACTTAAAGGGCACATTTATTCTGTCAACACCTGCACAGAAACCTGTAGGGCCTGACTCAGGTTGATGACTTCTGCTGTCTGATGAGGACATGTCTGATATTTACACCTCCTGTATTGACAAGACCAAAGTAGTAATTGGTTTTGTTGTTGTAGCCTACGGCCCTGAGGGTTGAATCAACAACTCGTCTAATGTAGTCTCAACAACACTTTACATAACATTTTTAAAGTAGTGATGTCCCGTTCCTGAGTCTTTTCATAATGGGTATTTGCTTTGCCTAAATTTTGATTAAATATGTATTTGACACATTGAAATAGACGCTGTAGCTTTTTAAATTCCACCTAGTTTTTCACAAGCAGTCTGATCCAAATACGATTACAAGACTCAAAACTATGACGTTGATAGGCATGGATTATTGATGTCAAGTCAACTTCCAGGCTTAATTTTGTTTTGCCTTGTACTCGCTCACAAATTTAAGTTTATTAGCAACAGCTGGTAAGACCTACGACTGGTGACCCTCATTTTTTCTTTGCTATTTTTTTTTTAAATTTTAACATCAAATTTTGACAGTAGAAATAGACTGTATAAAGATGGATAACATGGCAGCGCCCCAAAAGTGAAAGCCAAATTAAGGAAGGTTGCTGTCATGCCGGTGTATGTTCAAGTTTTCAATACAAAATGCACGTTGAAGTCATGATGACTGAAAGCTGTAATTGACCAGTGACACTTGAGCTCCAAATTATGTCACCAGTGCAAGATGGCAACGCCTGAATGTCAGATATTTTGGTGTTTCGTTTTTGTACAACAGCAGGAAAAGAAGACACATTGTCCATCTTTATATAATGTCTTGGAAAAGGAAGAACTGAAAGTCTGTTGAAACTCAGATGAGTTTAACCAGAAGCAGTATAATGGGGTTTTGCTGTTGAGACAGTTACTTCTTGGGACATCACTAAAATGACTAATACTTATTATTATATAACTTCTCTCTTGTGAAATCTTGCAGCAAAAGGCATTATTTGTACATTTTGAGTGAAATGCTTTTTGTTGATGTGGTCTCATCATTTTCAGACTGTTTGGATGGAATATGCATCAGAGTTAACGTTGCATGATCTGAATGTGTTTTTGTCATACATGGGAGGTGTTTAACCCTTTGAAACCTGGACTGACATTGGTTTCCTGGGGCCGTGTTCAGACATATTACACAAGCATAAAAAGCGTTGAAACCTGAACAAATTGGTGCAATTTCTTTCAAAAACACTGGGGGAAGGGCAATGGTAAGAAATGTTTCATATACTGCAAGGAATTAGAAAATTCTTTTTAAAAGATGCTTTGGGAAAAGTGTCTAGGGTAAGAAAGAAAAAGCCAGGGGAAGAAAAAACTATATTTATTATCAGAATTAGTTACAGAATTATTATATTTTTCAAGTCTTGATTGCCTTGTTATTTTTTCCTTTTCTTTCTTTTTTAACTAATTCTCAGGTAATTGTTATATTTACAGTATTTTGTATTTTTGGTACAGTTTTTGGTTAATTTCTTTGTTTTTGTTTTTGAAAGAAATCAGGGTCTTTTGCTCAGGTTTCAAAGGAATGAGGTAGAGGATGGAAGTAGCTAAACTCCTGTTTTCTTTCTTAATTTATATTTTAATTCTTCAGTAGCCTCCTCTCACTTTCACTGGCTTCCATCTCTCTCCCTCCCACACCCACATTTACACCACACACGTTTTACACCTTGGCCTCGTTTCCCTCCTGCAGCTCTTCAAACAAGCCCTCTCCAAACAAACCCTAAACAAGTTGTCCAGAGCCAGCGTGAGGAGGGGGGGTGGAGGGGGAGGGGGTGAGCTGGGCGGCGGCCACGACTCGGCTGCATCCTATTAGGACTGGGAGTGTTGAAAAGGGGTGTGGCCTGGAGCCAGTAACATCTGTGCCTGTCCCCTCTGCCCCCACTGCATTCTGCAGAGAAAGGCAGAGAAGGAGGTTAGGGAGGGAGTGGATACCCAAAGAGAAGTTCTCGCCGGCCAGCTGGCTGTTTGCAAGATCCCAAACAGCGGCTCATGCTATAGGACGAGCTTATCCCCTGTTTGCCCCCCCCCCCCCCCCAAAAGAGAAACCATCTAACTGGGATTTTCCTATTGGGTTTATTTTGACAGCCTCTGGGATTCAAGGTGCTTATTAGGGACGACTTTGAACCTGCGTGGATTACATACCTTGTGCAGGAAATGCTGCATGTTTCTGTCGACAGTGCAGAAAGCTGGATACTGCAGTGAGCAGAGGATATAAAGGGAATGCAACAGAGGCGAGCCCACTCCTGGACAGGGTAAGACGAGCTGCATGAATCTGCCTATTCTACCCTGTAATCAAATGAGTTCAGGAGCCGGCTGCTGATTGGAATGTGTATGTGTGTGTGTGTGTGTGTCTCTGTGTATGTGTGTATGTGTGTGTGTGTGTGTGTGTGGACAAGCAGATAGTCTGAGGCTATCTCTGCGTGGGGAGTCTGGGTTATCACTCCCCAGGATACAGGCTGGATTCCTCCCCAAGACGTAGGTGATTGTGTCATGTCTGTCTCATTAGGAGGTGTTGGTGCGGAAAAACGGTGTTGCCCTAGTAACCGGGGGGAGGGGAGGTTGACAGGGTGCTCCGACCGAGCCCCGGGGGTGATTTGGTGGTGAGAGAGTTGTCCTGTGTATGCAGGGAATGCCCCATAATGACAAGGCTGGTGTTGAGATAGGGTGAGGTGGTGGTAGAAATATGTGCTACCTCCCACCAGCTTCTCATCTGTGGTTTGGCGGACGCAGCCCGTTATCAGTGTCAAGTGTGTGAGAGAAGAGAGGATGGCATACTTTTTTCCAGTGTGTGTGATAATCAGGTCAATGAAAAGGAAAGTCACCTTGAGCAGAGAGGGGTCCACTCATTTCCTGTCGCTGCCCATCCCCGCTCAGGTTCCACCCTGGAGAGGTTACGAATCCTCTGCATGTAAATACCACACAGACTGATGCATTACAAAGGACTGACAGCTCATCGTTGCAGCTCTGCAGGATTTCACGGTGCCGCCGAGTGACTGCGAGATAGATTTTCCCCCCTGTAATCCTTAATGGACGTGTTATTTGTTTTTGTCCGCTGAATTAGAGAGACAATCCTATTTTCTCCCCCTATAAACATCCAGAGCAGATTAAAAAGGAGGGTAATGTGCGGTGGAAAGGGCTTACATTAAATCACCCACCCACCCAGCTTGCACCGGTCACCCACCGCTCTGGTAACCATAGCAACTGAGGAAGAGGTAGAGATTTTTTTTGAAAGGACATGCTGCAGCTCAGGGTATCCTAGAAGAGATTAGGATGCTCTCTAGCCGACGCCCAATTATTGATGATCTGAGATCTGTTTGACTACTCAGGAATAGATTTGTGACTATTATTAGACTGTGACCAGCTGTGCTGCACATCATAATGTTTACTTATCCTTCTGCCACGCACTGGGAGATCATGGCGATGGCTGTTTATGAGTCGTTCAAAGTCCACAGCTCATATCTGAAGGTTCGTATTTTAGTAGTTGATAAAAGCACAGACGTAAGCGAGATGACACTAATTCGATAATGGTGCTTCTCCTCTCTTCCTTTTTAGCTAATAGACAGGGAGTTATTGATCTTCAGTGGTATCCAACCTTTTTGTCAAGCCCTATCAGATGAGCCTAAGCATCCCCTTCATCAACATGTTCTAAATTTGAGCTCTTTTTTTGTTTTTTACTAAATATTATTTTTAGCACAAAACTAATTTTTGATGTAGTTTTGGTTAAATTTGCTTTTGTACTACCACCACTTGAAATGGTAGAAGCTTTAAGTTTCCACCATTAATCCATGACTTTAAGTGAACTGTTCCCTTCTTGCATGTTAGTTAGTTTTTACAAACTCTAAATGGTAATACATAGTAGTCAGGTGTAAAAGGACAGATCACCCCAGAATCAAAGACATATATTTCTCTACTTACCTTGCTATTTATCAGTTTAGATTGTTTTAGTGTGATTTTCTAAGTGTTGGAGATATCAACCAAAGAGAAGTTGGTAGAAAGAAAACGTTTTTTTTTTTTAACGTTTTGAAGCCGAGTGCCATCTAGTTTTACTGTATTTGGGAAAAGGTGGACAACTCTACAGCCAATATCTGCAACTTGGCAGCTCAAACCAACACAATCTAGATTGATAAACTGCGCTACAGGTAAGGAAAAAATGTATTTTTGGTTTTGGGGTGAACTGTCCCTTTGAAATGAAGTAGTAATTGCTATCTTTCGAATTGCATGAGCTGCTCAACAGTCTTTAGACTCACCAAATGGCAAGTGCAGAAGTACCTCCTCAGGTGAAAGCACCTCAACTCGAGGATTGCTGTTCTCGTTGAATCTGCTTTAACTGCATATTCATACTCTCTCAGTCGGATTTTCTCCCTCTGACTACCATAGTTTGCTGTCATGGTTATAACATGGTAGATGTGACATGGAATAGTCTAACTGACAGTTAAAACCCCTTCTGATTCTCCAGTCTAAATGATAGTATTAGTATGATAGTATGATAAATGATAATATGAGTATTTTCCAACTATCTGCTCACTCTCTTTGGTTTATTTGATTTATTACATTACAGTACACTCTTTAAGAACTGCACATGCCTAACCTCCAAAACATAGCGGAACAAATCAGAATTGCAAATTAGCACAGCTGAGAAAACAACGTTGTAATTCATAACCCAAACCTTAACCTGCAGGACAAATACAGATCATAAACGTTAAGCTACTGTTGTGAAATAGTGTTTTTGCAGTATAACCGTCCGTGATTTGTGTTAAACATTGCCCTTTTCAGTCAGATTTTTCACAATTATAAAGCGGCATGATATGGGCGGCTCTTGTGCTATTTTTAAACCAAAGTGTTCTTTTCTCAGTGTTTTGGATCAAAGCCAACAAAGTGAACCCAGATGACTAAGCTGAAACACCAGCAAGGATATCGTTGCGTGTTTGAGAAGTTTCCTTCTTTGCCCCGGGTCTAACCTCCACTTGAGGGGTTGACCCGAGGAAGAATGCTAACATGTTAAAAGAGTGGGGGGTTGGAGAGTCTGTCTGCAGAACGAGTTTGACAACCTTGCCTGTGAAAAGAGCAGCAGTGTTTAACCTGCTTTTTAATCTCTGTCCTCCCTACATTTCAGCCGCACACTCCCTAGTCCTATATGTGCATTTTTTGCTTAGTGCTATTATTCATTTATAGAAGAATTAAAGGGGAATATCACTGAAGTATTTAAGGCGTGTAACAGTATAATCTAATCGCCTATAAAAAAATGAGTAATTTTTCTATCTAATCTGTCACCATAGGCAATTAGATAACAATGAATTCTCCTTACGCACTCACTTTCGTTTTGTTCATTTTATCTCTACGAATAAAACACATGGTTTCAAGTTCTGTGCAAAACGTGCTACTGTAACAAACAGCTCATTACACTGTTAAAGTTACAACAAACATGTGGAGGCTATGCCAGTAAATGCACCATCTCTGGGCTTTTAGATCATTGCGGCATCTCTTAAGGAAAAAACTTGTAAAAAGCCAGAGAGTACCACAAATTAGATTCACCAGTGATTGAATCTCTCCCAGGCAACAAAACAACCTAAACTGACAAACATTTGTTCATCAGCACAGGGTTTGCACAACCCAGTGTCCATGAAGTAATGCTGTGGCCTCGGCAGGAGGAATAAACACAGCGAGGTTTGCACTGATCTCAGCCTTAATCTTCTGTTCCTGTTTGGTGATTATTTTTGATCAGATTATTGACATAAACTGTTGAAAACCGGCGTGGCTAAAGATACAGAAGACAGAAGTTTTAGCTTATCTGAGTCATCACTGCGACAGTGTCTCTGGATAAAACGTGATGATTACAATTGTGTTTAATGAGGAAGGATGTGGAGAACAGTTAGATTGCCTCTGTGTGACATAGATAATAGAGTTTCCAGTTAGAACAGATGCTGCCGCATCCATGTGTTGGTAACAGAGCACAGAAAAGAATTTAGTAACGATATTGGTTTTTCAGGACCAATACTGATACCGATTATTAGTAGTTCATGAGACAGATAACCGATATTTGGAACAGATATGCATTTACAATTAAAATTAAAATCTTTCTGTCAATGTTTAGAATTTGGAATATAACAAGCTCCAACAAAAAAACAAAAGTTTAATCAAAACTGAAATGTTGAATATCATATATAGCATGTTCAGAGCAACAAGTTAAGTGAAAATTTACATAAACAATGAATAAATGAAAAGAGGTAAAAGTTCTTCCTATGCTGACACTTTTTTGGCACGTTTTTTTTTTTTCAAGATTTCTTTTTTTTGGGAATTTTTGCCTTTATTAGACAGGACAGAATTAAGCGTGAAAGTGGAAGAGAGAGGGAGAAAACGTCAGCCATTTACATTTTAATGAATATTAAAGTGAATCCTATAGTATTTTCTTTAGGTACAGTCCTTGTGAAGTGACCCATTGAATTGTTTGATGTGTACTAGCCTCCATTATTGCTGTACACCAAGTCGTTGGTGGTCTGTGTACTGTAAAGCATGAGTAGATATGCATCGAAATCCAAATGGCAGCTTGCTTGACCTGTCCTGCTTGGTCCTGTCTGTCTCTGTGCTGTCAGCGCGAGTATAAACAAGGCTTCAGTGTCCTCTTTTCGAGTTGGGATGTAATCAGTTATTAAGTTGTTTTTCATTGTGTGGGAAAATGGAGGTGTGATGTAAAAGCATGTGAGAACTGTTAAATGCTATGTTTCACATTTAAAGCAATAGAGTTTGCAACCCTGCATAACATAGTATGTGTATCAGGTTACGAGCACTGCTGCATGTAAAGCTGAGAATTATGTGGACAGCTCAATACTTTCTTGCAATACCATGCATGCAGTATTTTGGGCCCTGTACAGTTGTGATACTGACCTACAACAGTACACAGCCAGTTTGTTTTGTGCCACTAACATGAACAAAACCAAGAGGGGTTTAATTTAAAATCTGCAAATTTTTGAGAACCTGTAACCAGAATGTTTTACTTTTTCATAGTTAAACGACTTGAATGATTAATCAACTCTTTAAATAGTTGTCTCAGCACTAAAAAGCATCCAAAGTGACTTCAGATGTAATGAAGAAGTTTAGGTATATCTCATTGAAGCTCTTTTGCTCTTATTTATAGTTTTTTTTAATTTCACAAACAGTAATACTGCAGTAAAAACACTGTAGTGATGCCCAGTCATTCAAAATTAAAAAACATATCGATGCGAAACAGACATGAAAACTGGAAAAACTACCACACCAAAGGACTCATATTACATTCCATCAGATAAATGATTTGCACAACAGTCAGAGCTCACAGTAACTTTGTCACAGTCTGTTGTCACAACTTCAAAGTCCTACAAGATGTGAACTTTTTGAACCCGTCGCCATGTAGACAAGAGACTTTTGGTGTAAAATGTATCAGCTGGGGGAAGAAATGCTTCCTTTGTGTGTCTCTGTGCTGTTTTCCCTTTCTCTGCTCGCTCTGTATGTTAATCCTGTAATCTGAGAGCCACTTAAGCACTACTCCCTCAGCCATGTGACATTATAGCTCCAGAGGCAGTGCCTTTGTCATACCTAGATGCACAGTCCTGTAATGTAAATGCACATGAGCACACAGGCATTGGGGCTGAACAGCTCTGCTACTGTAACACTGCTGTTTTCACACAGAGGACAGTTTTGATGGCTCTCTGGTGTATGACTGATTGATTTTAATCTCCTGTTAACCTGCCAGTCAGCATTTCTGTCATGGCCCAGTTATTTTCTGATGTGTATCCAAGCCTGTGTGTGTTTACTCATTATGTACTGGGGTGCTGCTAAGCAGAAAGAGCGTTATGTATGCTATCCAGCTGTGCAAGACAAGTGGGCACCACGCTGTTGGTACATTGCTAAACCAGAGAAAATTAGACAATGTGAAACATCATGCTCAACATGAAGTTAACTGCCAAATAGCTGCTGGTTTCCAGAAATAACATGGGTCAGTTTACCTCCATTTAGCAGCTACTAATGTTGAGTTGAGTTTTTTTCCCTTGTGAAAAATCTTCATGAAATGGAGATTGTTTTATTGCTTTTGACTGCTGTTACTATTGAGCATTTTGTGGTTGAGACAACACCGTGTTGAGTTTCACAGGTTAAGCAAAGCGCTCTGTATCTAAACACTGGGTCGCTGATTGATTTTCAGCAGGGCAGCTCAGAGCTGAAAGGACTACCAGCAGCCTTCGCTGTGTGACTCCTGAGCCTTTTGTTTGCAGCTGTCCAAATTGATCCAAAATAAATTACCAAATGTAGCTCACAACAGTTGTGGGGTTTTCCCAAAGTCCATAAACCTCTTGAGTGAAGCACACTGTAATCTCAAAACAATGAACTGTCTCCACTGGCTCTTTATTTAATTAAATATCACTTTTATTTTGTCAGTATGAGAAACAGTGTGATGCAATGAATTGGCACAGTATGAAACGGCACTACTTATGCAACTGTAACTACTTATGAAATGTAACATTTCAACAACACTTGTAGTTAACCCTTTGAAATTTAAGCAAATGGTTGATTGCTTGATTTCTGTCAAAATCATGGGGAGAAGGCAAAGAGCAACAAAAGAAGAAATTACCTGAAATTAGTAAACTAAATAAATAAATAAAAGAAATAGAAAAATGTGATGGAATGTAATGAGTAATTTTGATAATTATATAGTGTTAGCCCTCACCTTTTTCTTGTTTCTCATGACACTTTTTCCTAGCTTTAATTTTTTTTTTTTTTTTTTTTATAAATCTACATATTACTTGTTTATTATTTGTGGAACATTTCTTACCAAGTTGCTCTTTGCCTTTTTTTCCATATTTTTGAAAGAAATTTAACCAGTTTACTCAGGATTCAAAGATTTAAATATTTGTAAAAGGCACCTGAAAGCAGCACAAAAAACACTTACGGTTACGATAAGGAAAGGATCATGTTTTGGCTCTAAAATATCTGGTTTGGTGGCACAATTGCAACTGGAAATGATGCTGATGTCTTGCAAAAATAAATCACTGCTGTTGGTGGTACAACCTCCACTGCAAATGGCATCGACGAGAAATGACCCCAATGTCATGCAAAAAAAAAAAAAAAAAAAACAACTCAAAAAAACACAGCTGCTCTTGGTAACAAAATTGTCCCCTGGAAATGACACAGATTTCTTGCAAAAAATCGACATTCCTTGCACTTTTGCTGCTGGAAATGCAATGATGTCTAGCTAAAAGAAAACTCTTGGTGGTAATATCAACAATGGAAATGATGCCGATGTCTTGCCCAAAACCTCGTGTTTATGGTGGCACATAAATCACTTTCTTTGTTTGTTGGTCTCAAACAGTGGTCTAATGCCAGGCAGCGGTCCGCCTAGCTCTCATGCCATCGACTATCTCCTCCACCAAGATAAACTCAGCTCGTATACGTGCAATCAGAACTACGTCACTTTCGAAACGTTGATATGATACATATGAAACATAAATTTAACGTATCCATGGTTTGCAGAAATGTACTGATGTAATAATGTCTTTGCATTTAAAATACTGTGGTGAGATGATCATCAAATTGCAAGTCTGATCCATCCCAAATCCTAAATCAGAAAAGAAGATTAAACTTCCACGCACCAAATGCTTTTCTGGTCTGCCTATAACACAGCAGCTGCAGCTATACTGCAGCTGCGCAAACAGCACTTACATTTATTTATTTATTTTACAGCTAAACCCAAAATAACACATTAAATTATTTGGGTTTTATACAGCTGTTGATGTGACCAGATGATTAAAAGCATGAATTAATTTGTGTTGTCTTCTGTGTTGTCTCCATATTTAAGTCTGAAAACAGCTTTTTCTGCTTTTTTTTGGATAAAAAAAATAAATTAATTATTTTTTTATATCTGTCAACTAATCGAATAGTTGACTGATCACTGCTACTCTACCTAGAGGAATGGCATAATGCAAGGATGATGATAATAGTAACATGATACTGTATTGACTCTGTCTGTGACAAATTTCATTTTAATTTCCACAAAGATGTCGAAGGTCAGGGTCAGACAGAACAATATCCCTGAGCTGTGTTGTGTCTCACTCAAGGACATATCAAAAAGGTAGTTATTTCCTATTATAGCACCTAAGCCCAAGAGAGATTTATCTGTTTTCAAAACAACTCAAGGTGAAGCAACCCTCCTGCAAAAAGTATTGATTTTCATTACTGCTTTAATACTCACATTTGCACTCAAGGTTTCCTTTTGGCTTTACTTGGCTCAATTAGAAACATAGTTTTTCTTTGCTGTGTCTTGTCCCAACTAGCATCGGTGTGGCTGATGATGCAGGCAGCCATAGCAGCTGTAGATATCAGAAATTAAAAGTACATCGCAGTGCCAGAAACTGCTGATAGATGCCAGCTGGTGCAGGAGAAGGTATTTCACACATCTGCTTTCAATACACTACTGTCCACTGTGTTCTCTCTCCAAGGTCGGATTCCTGCTCCAAGTCAGGCGCAGTTTGGCTTATTAGCACCAGCTTTAAGTTAACCTTTTGTATTTATAGATTATACACAGTCACCCATTTATGACAGCTGTTATTTCATGACAGACTATTAGATTGCATGTTTTGATTAAGTTTGATTTGATGTAGAGACTGACTTTTTTGATTGCACAATTTTGCAGATTTCCCTTTATGTTTGGCAGTATTCAAAACTCTGACTTGCTGTTATTATCTGAGTCTTAGTGTTTGCATGCCAGCATCACAGATTTTACTCAGTAAGATCACTCAATTTTGGGGCAAATAAGGCTTTGTACCTTTGGTAGCCAGCTGCAGCACAGCAGCTGGATAATGGCGGTCATGGTAGCATTCCCAGACTGTGCTAAGCTTGTCTGTTAGTCTCAAAAGGCATCATTCAGGTTATTTATTTTTTTTATTTATTTTTTATTGGCCAAATTTTATATTATGTCATAAACTGAGAAGTTTTGGGCCACTCCTAAAAATATACAGATATGTTGTATATACATTATTATACATATTAACAGGTGTGAATTACTTATAGAAATATGTAAAATATTTGTTTTCATATTTAATTCCAATGTATCAATATTCTTAAGACTTAGAAGTTCAATGCTCTTTTAAAGGGAGCAATATTATGTGATTGTATTATTGTCATTATTGGCATAAATAATCTCAAAATGACAATAATATATTACTGTGTCATTGTATATGCAAGTTGTTGAATAAAATTTAGTTATAAGAAATGCCAATAATTTGTTTATCGGCATTATTTCATGGACAATATATTGTCCAACAGAATTATTTCTTGTGATTGGCCTATGTACCATATAGAAATACTGTGGCACTGTTAGATTGACTTTCGTAGTAGCAGCCCAAGTAGGACAAGAGAAATCAAACTTACATTATTTTGAGTTTACCGTCAACATTGATGCCATTCAGAAAATAAAAGATTTTGAAGTAAGTTTGAGAGTGGAGGAGGCTGGAGAGAGGCGTAAAATGGACAGAAAAAATCAGAGAAAAGAAGAAGAGTGAAGACACCTGGTTGAAAACTGTCAGATCATCTTTAAATTCTTACTCTCTGCTCTTCATTCCTCTTTGCACATGTTTGGTAACGTGAGCGTCTCTGTGTTTAGCTTAAGATGCTCCTCTCTGCTTCTGCCTTTTCTCCAGCGGACCTGACACTTGTGCAGGTTCAGCTCAGAGGTCTTGGGCGGACACGATGCGCGGGCTCACACTCACTTTACAAACACTGGGATTCTTTTTACAGTCTGGACTCAGGCCAGATCACCCGCCAAACCACATGGTCACGAAAACAAGAAGGCTATCCAAGGATAGAAATCTCCCACAGACAAAGAGTGGTGTGTTTGTGTGGATATGAGTGGGTGGCTTTAATTATTGGATGTGTATGAATGAAGGAGTACAAGAAGAATCTGCCTCGTGATGTAACCAACAGCCTACAAAAGTCATGTTTCTTCAGTACAGTTCAAGAGTTGATTTAGGTCTGAATAAAAAGCATTCTTCTTAATTATACGGAAAGCGCAGCTGTTTCATGGCATTATCATCAACTTGCAGACTGTTAACATTTCAAACATGCCTACTACAATGATAAATCCTGGAAATAACCATTAATTCTGCTGCTCGGACAGCTACGGGTCAGTTTAACCGAGTGCTTGTTTTGAGATTTGAAGTGTTTCTTCTCAGTTGGAGCAGGTGACAGTGGGAGGTGTTGTTGTAATGGTGTTGTTCAGGGTCACAAAGCTCACCTGGCTATGACAGGAATGTCCTCTTGTTCTAACAGGCCTCTGTTATGTTGGGAACCTTGACCGTCTGACAGACAACCTCCGGGGGCTGATGTCGGAGCACTCGGGTCTCACAGGTTAACAATTACAGCACAAACACAAAGTCTAAACAGTGTCACAGTCTGCATGTTCAAACCTTAACGGTTATGTCCCAAACACATATTTTTCCTCTCATCTTTGGAGTTAATTAACAATATAGATTGTTTTGGTGTTAGTTGCAGTGTGTTGGAGATAGTGGCCGTAGAGATGTCTACCTTCTCTCCAGTATAATAGAACTCAGCTTGTGGTGTTTAAAGCACCGGAAATATACATTTGAAAAACTCAACAATTGTCTTTTTACAGAAATTATCATCCAGTAACTCAAGATAATCCAAGAACTATTTTCTTTCTGCAAAACGACACCTGCCGATTGAATCACCGTGCAGAAGGAAGCGTGCGTCTACCTAGCAACACTAAACTAGCTTAAGTTTCAGTTCAGCAGAGGAAGATGCCATTAATGTTTACATATCATGCTGACACAATCACAAGCCTCTTATCCATGAGTAGATGCACGCTTCCTCCTGCATGGGCATACTGTTAGCAGGTAAAGTAACCTATTTTGCTATTCCTCATTTTTTGTCAGATATATAATGTTGTGATGCCAGTCATTCATATAAACTTGGCCAAAGTTTCAAATTATGAGATAAACTTATGTGTAAGTAATCCTTGTGAGAAAAAGCCTCAGGTTTCAGTCTGCTCTGTATATGGTCATCCTCTCCAGGTACTCTATTGCAAGGGTTCACATAACAAGCACTGCTACACGAATCTATATGCTAATGTCAGGGAAACATGTAATATTGGCTCCTGATTGTTCATTTTTAAGATTTTGGATCATATTCCTGCTGGAACATATCTGATTGTGTTTAGAAGCTTTTATTGGTGACAGAAAGTGCTACTGCACTCCATTACAGTCATTCCTGGCTACAATGATGGTGCATAGACTCCATGAACGTAGACCATGGATATATAAAGAGATTTACATACAGAGTTTGAAATGGGGTCCTGTTCATGTTTATGAAAGTTGCACAGTGATACATAAAGTCAAAAAGTTCAACTTTCCAGATGTGAAATTAACCAGATCTTCCGCATCCTTGGGCCCATAGAGCAAGCACACTACAGACTTTAATAAGCCGAGCAGGTAAATTCCGGTTTATTCCTCTACTAGACTGAATGTAGATAAAATGATCTTAACTTTCGAAATGTTATCGAATAGACGTAATCCCAAATCACTTGGAGGATGTTGTGATGCTTACAAAAATGTAACTACTAATTTTCAGATGTCTCTTTCCTAATGGAAGGTGACGTCTTTTTTTGGGCCCATTAGCATCACGTTACGGACCTGAATATTGTAATTCCATTGTTTGACCTCTAAGAAAATTAGCTTCAGAGCCCAGCGCACTTCCCTTGAGCCTGACTGAACGAGGAAGACCCGGAAACACTGACTAGTTAGATCAGACTAAGCTTTTTCAGAAGTGCTTAAAGGGACAGGCCTTAAAATGGACTATTTCAGACAGAGTATAAATACCAGTGTTCCACCACAGACAGTGTGATGAAAACAAAGTGTTTTTAGAGCATCAAAGCACACAAATGTGTACTAGTAGAAACCCCAAATACAAGTATGAACCTAAAAATGGACATAAGAGATCCTCTTTAAACTCCTCCTCGTTCTGTGCCCTCCACACATGGCTGAGCTGTGGCACATCCGCAGGTTCCTGCAGCTGGATGGGGACCAGCGCTGTCCCACTCTGGCTCATGGCTTTGTGCAAAGTTTACAGCTCGCTTTAGCTAATGGAAAAGATGGGCGGTTTTGTGGACTAATATGGTAAAAGAGGGCTTTGAAATGCTTCTTCCCTTCATGCTAGAATAGGTGGTGAGCGTGAAGCCGAGCAGCTGCTGCTGCCGAGGTCTCTGGTAGTCTATTTGGAAAAGTCAAGGATGTGTCAAAATAAATACACTATTCAGTGTGTTAGTGAGGGTGGGCTGCTGTGTACTTTATCCCACGTGTGGCCTTTTGGCCTCAGGCACCTTTTCTGTGTACACTATACGCTCCGTAGGTGTTTGCTGTCTTTATTTAGAAAAGAGTGGATATTCAAGTGATGGAATAAAGTTGGCTATTGTTAGTTTTGTTTGACAGTTTGCCTGGTTATTACTAGTGTGTTGGCCACAGGTTGTAATTTGGATAAATGTCTAGTGTGTCTGATTAAGTGGCCATTGCGGCAAATCATTATCAACACAGTTTACTTTGGAACAAAATATTAGATTGTTAAACTGTGTTTTATCTTTGTGCTTTATAGTGTTTTGATTATATTTCTTTGTGGGATTTGTTTTGTTGTTGGCAACTGCATGTTAAAGAAAACATATCTTAACCTTTTAAAACCTGGATTGTCATCAGTTTTCTTGTGTGGCATTCACCACTTAGGAATATTGGTTTGTTTTTTTTTTTTCAAATACTTGGGAAACAGACAAAGAGCAACTTGGAAAGGGATAAAGTGCAAATTGCAAGAAATTGGGGGAAAAAGATAAGAAAATGACCTAAGAATTAGTTTCCTTGTTTGTTTTTTTGTTGAAAATTAATATTCATAAATGGGAAAATATTCAGAAAAAAAATGTAATTTTTAACTTCCAAGTATCTATTCAAAATTATTTCATATTGTTTTTAGCACTTTTTTTAATGTTAATTTCTTTGTTTTTTCATTGTTTTTGTTATTCCAGATTTCAGGATATTTTCTTGTATTTTTTAAGTAATATTTTGCTAATTTGGGGTCATTTCTTGATAAGTTGCTCATTGGGCAATTTCTTGTGAAGTTGAAGAAATCAAGCTATTTTGCTCATGGGTTAAATAAAGATTAAAAAATATTTTAGGATGAAAATAATATGAGAGATTTCAAGGCTTTTGGGTGGTTGGAAAAAGTCTCTGACAGCTTAAGCGGCTGTTCCAAATTTGAAAAGTACAGCTGCAGGATAGAGGAAATGCAGATGAACCAGAAAAGTGACTAAAATGGGACAGTGATGGCATCAAGCTTTATTTAGGTAGACCGCAAAGTGGACTACTTATTGACTCTACTTACAAAGTTGCCACAGGAAATGTCCTCACTTTCCCTTTAGATAACTTTAGCTGTCGCCTGTCGCCTCAGCCCACTGAGCACAGCGATCCGCAACCTTCGATTACAGTGAAGTCTGTGACCTGACCAGGTTAAATTTGGACTGCATCGCACTGCAAATGATGCATTCTGTCTGGGCAAAACCTCCAACTTGTAGGAAAACACTGGGAAAGGTCAGATGAATGTGGTTATGTTCAGCGGGCTGCCGGTCACCAAGAAAAGACATCCAGAAATTCCTGCAGGTCAGCGCAGCCTCTGTGGTTATGATACTTGGCCTCACACAGCTCTGCGCAGCAGGGAGGGAGACTGAAGGGCTGTTTTTGTGACATGCTGACGACGGTGTCCTCGTGGATATTTGGACACCACGTCTCTTGTGCACTTTATTCTGCACTTTTATTCCATTATTGCTTTCTGGAGTTGAGCCAGCTGGTCTGAGAGCACACACTGCAGCCGTCTCCTCCCTTAAGTATGTTTGTGTGAATCAGTAGTTTGTCTCAAATGTTTATGTTTTCAGGAGTGAGAGTTGAGGTCTGTTCTATCTCAAAATGTAATTTTTAACCTAAGTAACACAGTAGACTCCCACTCTTAATGATTGAATAACCAGAGATTCAATTGCTTCACGTACAGTTCATCTGATCTCAGGTCAGCATACCCTCTGCAGATAAGACACAAGTTCTGTAACATTAACAAGACTAATGCTGTGTTTTGATTCAAATATCCCCATTAGTACACTTCCAAGAAGTACACTATGTAGTTGTGTAATGTGCATTTTTACATAGCAGTGCTGTCTCATGTCAAACAAGGCTGTTGTGTACTTACTGGAAATGACAATTGCAACATTTTACCACTTTTTCTTCTTTTTAATGGCAAACTGCAACTGAGCAGAGAACTTTTGTCAACATTTGAACATGATTGTGGCCTGCCAAAATATCTGCTGACTTGTTTGCCTGTTCAAGTTTGGTGATCCCTACTCTTCCGGTACACAGCCAGCTTGGTGACCTTTGAGGGCGAGAAGTGTCCAGTATTCCAAACTAAATTTTTTAATGCTATGTGTACATTATCTGTGTACTCATTGTGCACTGAATCTTTTACATGCTTATTAGTGCGAAGACACTTGTGCATTCAAAATAGCGAGTGTACGTACAAAAAAACTAGATTAAAGACACAGCAAAACAGTCTACAGACATGCTAGCTGTTCTTTTTTTTTTTTGATCAACAGTTTTTATTGCTTTTACAATTCAAAACAAATACATACAAACAAATACCCCCCGCCAAACCCACCAGTCATCATCACTACATACACAGTTGGTCTTGGTTGTGAATATCAAGAATACTCCATCTTAAGCATTGGACACAAATTAAAATTCTAATAATTATGAAAAATTAAATACATGAATAGATAAAATCCAAAACATATTCCAAAGTCTATGAAGTGCAAAAATAATAATACATATCTTTGTCCATGCTAGCAGCTCTTTTAGGCTGCAGTTTGGCTCTACAATGTTTTGAGTTAAACCCTAAAGCTAGCACTGCAACATGTTCACAACGACAGTGCTAACATGCAGATGTTTAGCAGGTATAAAGTTTTTGTTTGCAATGTTCACATTTGCTATTCAGCACTAAAAACAAGGTCCGGCTGTGGCTGATAGAAATGTTAGAACTGGACAACTGGAAATTCTGACAGATGATGGCACTACATTAAAGTGAATGGATCGCCCAAACTATCAAACCATCCAATAGTTGAAGCTATAAGAAGTTGTTTATCAATTTGAAAAAAAAAAACAACTACAAATGTAGGATACAGACATAATAGTGCTCGTCTGTTAGCAAAATTATGTTTCACAAAGATTAGTATTTAATCTTTTATTAGGCTGTAACTAATCAAAACAGGGCTGTAGTCTAATTTTCAGAAAACAAACAGATTTTCGGAACAAACAGATTTGGACATGTCGGGGCAACTGCTGGTCATTTGTGAGCGTCCTACTTTTTTTAGGACCTCCGTTGACCTTATTTAGACTGGATCAAAGTGTTGGAACAACAGATGCACCATCATTGCCATCTCTTGATTCCCCTGCTCTTAGAACCAGCCCAAAAATTCCCTGAAGATGTTTTTGGACATAGTGCATCTTCACTTGGCAGAACAAATGTTTTCTGTAATGTGCTCAACCCTCCTCGTCAATGCTGCCCATTTATGACTGCTCATCTCGATGTATTTTTATCTATGATATAGAGGCAGGGCAGATGGGGCAACAGGATTACACACATTCCTACATTACTGGTGAAAATGCAGCTGCTGGAGACGAAACCAAGTGTGTGATCATGTCTACGGAGAGCCGGGAAGGGAAAGTCTGGTGCTGATGGTTATCAGGATGACTGAGGCGTTGTATGTTTGAGTTTGACACTGAATCCACATGTCGTACATTTCACCTGTCATGAACAACATGCAGGGTGACTTGCACACCATATAATGACTTGTCTCAGGGTTCACGAGACAGCCTGTTTTTGCGCTTTACCCATGATGACCACAAAAGACCTCACACACCTCTCAACACGGTCATTGTAAACACACCCCTCTAATTATGACTCGTTAGGTCATTAGAGGAAAGCTGATGCTGAATAGGAAGAGAGGGGAGATGAAAAGGCCTGAATACACTAATCCTGGCAAATTATAGTCTCCATTTCAAACATCACACTCTCACGGGGCCCTATTGTGGAAACGATATAATGAAATCTTTCTGTGCCCGCCCTCGCTGATACACTGCATTGTGCTTTTCCTTCAAAAATTATGACCCAGCATCATTAACCATTAGCAGGGGCAGAGGGTGAGGTTGGAAGTGTGGAAAACTCGTAGCCTTGATAGATTTTGTGTCACAAAGTTGCTAATAAGTAACAGTTCTACAAATGTCAATACGTCCAAGCCGGTTTCTCCCTAGAGTGTTTGTGTGGCGCTTCGGATTTAATTGGAAGAAGAACGCAGAAAGAATTCATATTTGTATTTAGTATTAGTATTTAGGGACTGTTTTAATTTCTATTGTTTGCCTATCTCTGAGAAAACTCTACGTTTGTTATTGTTTTTTTTAAATGCTAGTTTAAAAAGCACCAACTTATTTCCGTGAGACCCGATATGTGTTGAGAACTCATCGTGTCCCTTCTCTGTGTCCACAGTACTCTCTGACGGAGGCCAAACTCTGAGGTGGAGGAGGCCGTAACGAGGCCCTGAAGGAGCCTCACACCCTCCCTACCTGACAAGCCGGACACATCGGACAGCCATGGCTCCTCGGAAACGTGGCGGTGGCGGCGGCCGTGGTGGCCTCTCCTTCATCTTCTGCTGTTTTAACAGCAACGATCACCCGGAGATCACCTACAGGCTCAGGGAGGACTTTGCCCTGCAGGCCATGGAGCCGGCACTGCCGATGCCCGGATATGATGAGCTGGATGGCATGTTCTCCGAGTTGGTGGTAAGATTTTATTCTGCTGTTTCTTGTCGAGGAAATTCAGACCAGAGTTATTGGCTTGACTTAAAAAGAAACATTGAATTTATGTTTTAGTAAATTAGTTTTAGTTGTTGATTTAAAGATCTCACATGAGAAAGTTCTCTCACATGAATTTCACACGTTCTGGAGAATCAGGTCGGGACGTTGTATGAAGTTTCCCTTTTAAGAATGTTGCACACAACAGCAGATTATCTGTCAGAAGCATTCTCACCCACTTAAAATGTTAAGATAATTTCAGGTTTGCATTTCATGTTTGAAAGTGGCTACAGTGACTAATAGGGACAACAATTTTTGGATAATTAGAAGCAAAAACAAACACACTTTTAGCGGGCATATGTTAATGTTGCCAAATGCCCTGAGTCGTTATATTGCAGCCTGTTTCACAGCTGCTGGCTTCAATGCTCTTGTTTAATATTGGACCAATTTCAAAAATTGTTCTTCAAATTTGTCATTTAGACATAGAATCACAGAAAGATAGGGTCCAGGTTAAAAAATGCAGAAGTAACACATAATTCCTTTGTGCCCGAGACCTCCATTTTTGTCCAAAAAACTATTTAAAAAAAAAAACCTTCAGTGAGCCACATCAGTGCACTATGTGACCTGTTGTATATTGCGATCAGCAAGACCACTCTACTTTATTTTAAGTTAATCCCACATTAACCATCCTGCTGCTATAAATACTCAGTCAAGCACCAAATGTTTAACTATCCACAGCTGAAAATAATCCCCAGAAAATGCGTTATTCATTCCTGTTTTGGTAATGTTTGCCAAAAACTACAGTGCCTTTTAAAACTATTGTGAGTCGTTTCAAAGGTTAATATTTCAGTTTAGTTGGAAACAAGAGAATTTAAAATATTTGTGTTTTTACAATGCATGTTTAACATCCAGCACAAGAGACACTTAAACATTTTATTAAAGTCAGAAGATGTCTTTAAAATCTAATTTTACCTCATTATGTACTGTCTATTACATCTGAGGACATTCCTTACAAACCGTCACTTCCTCCCCAGTTTACACTGTCTTGTGAGTAACGGGGCCAGGCTGCTATTCTTCCTCTGTCTTATTGTCACTTCTAATTTGTTGTGCTTTCCTCTCTCTCCTGCCCCATTTTCCTCTCCTGTGGTTGCCACAGTAATCTAAGCATGACATTTTTGCACATCAATAGAACTCATTCAGGAACTCTTAATGTCTCGGCCTCCTCCATCTGCTAATTGCTTGTTTTTGTCTCCCGTCCTTTATGAAGACATAATTGAATAAGTTGAGTGTGACAACAAGGAGGCTTTCAGTTGCTCTGTTTACCAAAAGAAAACAGCCACGTGCTTTTCTCGTCGCCCAGTATGAGCCACCATGTGCGTGTATAATCTGAACAGGCTTGCTGGAAAAAAGACTGTCGTGGAATAAGTTAGGGCCATCTGGTCTGTTACGATCAATTAACCCTGACCTCTGAACTAAAGATTCAGTGAGAAAAGTTTTCCAGCAACCTTTAGGTCAAGATGGAGCTTCTTCTCCCATCGTAGGTTCAGGGAGATGCTCAAACAGAAGACAAACAACTGTGGTGCAGCATAAAAACACATTGCCTACTGTAAACTACAAAACTCATAAAATAAAACTACAAACTCACATCTGAAGACTGTGAGTTTTTAGTTGGACAGTATTAAATTTTGAAAACATTTGGAATCTTGCACGGTCACTATTTGCCAACTACAACTAGATTCTTTTTGACATTATTTCCCATCCTGCTCCTGATGGAAAATACATGCCATACTCCCTTTAAGAAATATAACATATTAACAATTCCTTAAGTGGCTGCAATAATGCATAACTCTAGAAACATAAAATTTGTCATATGCTTTAAGCACTCTCAATCTAGCACCAATATCACCTACAGAGATTAACTGGCAAACTGTTTAAGTAATTAAGATTTTTCACTAAAATAAGTGTAGTTAAGATCAGGACAGCAATACGTTTATTGCATTTTTTATTGCCACGCAGATATTTCGGGCCAGACACTTGTCTTCAGCGCGTGCATTTGGCTATATCACAAAGAAGGCCCACAGGTGGGGTTAATTTTAAGTCCACACATGAAAACACCTGCAGTGCATCCCTGCAGGGGAAGCCGACATTTTTAAGACACAGAATCACAGTAATGTTAAGGAGTGAATAAATAAATTAAGGAATGATGTCCGCTCAGGTCCTTATTGGTAGTGCTTGCTGTTTTTTAAATAGAAAGAATTTTTGTGATCATTTATTAAGGACCTTTTCAATTATTGCAGAATTGTAATTCTTACCCCATCTCTTTTTTCCTGTATAAAATACATTTAGACCAATGGCCAACTGCGGGCATTAGAGAAACAAATGTATAATACCGAAGTACTATGACAGTACACCGGCTGTTGAGCCATTGGCAAGTGCAGTCTTATGTGTTGTACCCTAATAATATGATGCCATATGATGCCGTGACTTAGCACACTTTTTAAAATCCTTCCTGGAGCTCTTCAATGTTAATTGTCTACCAGGTTTGTTACTCACTCTTTAGAGCTGGAGAGAATGCACCTGTAAGTTGTTAAACATGTTCACATCATTGATCCTCACTATTATGAGCCAATCCTAATAACTTATATATATTAGCACGTTGGATTTCATCAAAATGTCAAGACAAAACAAAGCCTGACTTAACACAGCTTCGGCTGATTTACGACCACTTTACACTAAACAATCTAGGACATATATAGGACTTATATAGTGCTTTTCTTAGTACTCAAATGCATGAAATGCCAAAAATGTATTAATACACATTAAAGTAGTTTCACACCTTGATAAAACCTCAGTTCTACGGGCAATCAATTCTTCTTCGCTGCTCTAAAACAGTAGCCAACACAGCAAGTTGAAATGTGCAGCCAATGGCAACCGCCGTTTTAGAGCTGCAATATTTTACCCTGGAAAGTCTCACCAGTAAAGACGCAATGTGACCAGCATTCATTCTCTCTATGTTATACTGTATGGATTTGTGTAAGTTTTTCAAAAGGCTTTAACCTGAGCCATGCCATACAACAATGATAGTAGTACACAGATATTATTAGTAATTATTTTAAATGCATTAGTTTTGGTTGGTTACCTGGTAGTGGCCAATACCCAAGTTCAGATATCAGGATAAAATCGTATTTGAACATTTTCAGTAAAATTACCTGAAAAGTCGTTTGTTGTACGGCAGTTTAGTTGTTTTTTTCCCCATTCAGTGCTTACTTGTGTACTTAATCCCTGAGACGAATCAATAATCCATGCAACTACTTTAGGACATTTGATCACTGCACATATTGATTCACGGGGCTTGATGGCTTCAGCAAAGAACATCCCCAAAGACAATTAAGAGTTGTCGCTATAAAACGTCAGTCTGTAGGCTAAACCACTTTAACTTAATCTCAATGCTGGTTAAATATCAGCTAAGAAAGAATAAAACTGCATTTGTTTACAACACTTACATGGTCTCCTGGAACTAAAATGCTTAAAGGCTTTCTCATGACCCTCACCATCTTTTTCATGTGAAGCTCATTAAGGCATAACGTGCCTTTGGATTTGACCAATGTGGATTTAAACATGAAACAGCACAGACACTTTATTATATCATTATTATTTTTTTTATTTTTAGGTGGGACAATTTTTGGGTGGCTAAAATATGTTTTGCTGCAGGCCCCATCCACAGCAGTACATAGCTTAGCTTCTGTGCTGGTAGATTTGGTTAATCAAAAACAACACCAAAAAAACACCACATCTTTAAATGATTCACTTCTGGCGAAATAACCAAGTTTGTCTGATTTTACATTTCCCTGCAATTCAAACAAGTTGTCAGTTGTCTACCTGGAAGTGATTGCTGTTATTAGTGTGACTTCACGATGATCTCGCCCACAGCCTTCTAGTTCATTTTCAGCTTGCATAAAATAGGACAATGTTAAAATACATTTCTGGGACAACACAAGGGTTTTTTTAGGATATTTTTTTCTCTTTCTCTTCTATATTCATGTTTCTTTTTCTGTCATTTTTAATGTCTTTTCCATGACTTAAACATTGGTTAACTGTTCTCGAAGTTCTTCAGGACGCATGGAAACCATGTCTTGACATGCAAAGTCTCAAATTATAACTCGCTGAAATGTTTTAATTGCAATTCTACTTTCGCAGAGTGTTCAAATGCTTTCTGGTATTTCCCAGCAGCACCCTTTGTGTACCTCTGTGAATGATCTGTTATACGTTGTGACGCATGTTGCCTCCAGATGTTTGTTACCACATGTCGAGCGGGCAGACCCCGCCTTATCTCTCCCCTATTACTCACACGTTTAGAGCCTGTGAGACATCTGATTTGATTCAGAGTCACATTGAATTTGGCGATGAGAGCGCCCGGTGATATCCAGCCGATCATGAAGAGATTTAACACAAACCAATCTCAAACTGAGAGCAGGGCTCTGGTGCAACTGCTCCTGGCAGATGATTTTGTTTTGGGGAAAAACAAAATTGATTTATGTGGATATTTCAGAATTTGCATCATGATGGTTTGATGGCTTCTCTGTGAGCAGTGTGTTGAGAATGATGCTCTCCTTCTTGTCATTTAGTATATCTTTCCTGTACAGTCATCAATAAAGGAATGTGAACACATATTTCAAATTTTTTGTCTTTCTTTGAACCCTCCTCACTGACATTTCTTAACTTTTTCTTCTTTTTTTGTTTCTATTTTGCAGGACGAGCTCGACCTTACAGAAAAACACAGGGAAGCCATGTTTGCTCTGCCTGCAGAGAAGAAATGGCAAATCTACTGCAGCAAAAAGAAGGTAAAAGACTTTCACTGTGCACATGTCAAGCTCCACATCAGCCTCCACAAGCTTGCTGCCGAGTGGCTGCATTCACTGAATAATATCTCTAAATATCCTGCCAAGTTTGTGTAATCTCCTCCCTCATTGATTTTTTTTTGATACCTGAAGCTGTGAGTTTTTTTAAACACAGAACCACAAAACATCGTATCACAGTTTTCCTCTGGCGTGACTGTGTTGTCTGCACAGTGTTTCTGAGGAATGCGTCTTTAAAGGAAATCTTTATCCTCCAAATGTTTTTTTGTATACGAAGCACTCACTTCATGTTAGGTTGAATTTATGAAGAAAACATTGTTGTTGTTTTTTTGCATGCCTCAGGTGAATGAAGAATCCAAAAACAGATAAAATTCTTGACGAATAGGGGTCAACACTGAACAACAACAAAACATTATCAAAACATCTATTTAGAAACACACACAACTCATGCAGTATAATCCAAGTATAATTATCCAGTCATTTGCTCTGTGCTTCCTCAACAGGCAAAAACAGTAACTTTGCCTCGCTGAAAACAGGAGATGCTGGCCTACCACTTAGTTTGTTTGTGTTATTGTGTGACTTTGGTCAATTCAAACTAACCAAAACACCACAGTCACACAATAACTTAAACAAACTAATTGAACAAGGCAGCAGTAGACCAGCAGCCCCCTTGTTCAGCGAGGTAAAATTAATGTTTTTGTTAGTGGAGTCTGTCTTTAAGGAGAGCATTGATACATTCCACTTTTAGTAAGGTTTGTTGTTGGAAAGAGCTTTCTGTATTCTGTATTCAAGTATTGAGTGTACGACTAGGTATATTAGACTTGGATTATATGGCATGAGTTGTGTGAGTATGAAAACTGATATTTTGATATTTTTCACTGTTGTTAAAGGTGGACCCCTATGACTTCAATTCATCAAGAATTTTCTTTGTTTTTGAAATCTTTGTTCCCTGTGGTAGCATACGAGAAAAAAAAAACAAATTTTCCTCACAAATTCAATATAACATGGGGTAAGTGATTGATTTACAAATAGTCAGTCCGGTGGTGAGGTATTCCTTTAATGTTGGATGTATACTACAAGATTAAACAGCTCAAATTTCACAGCAAACTAAACTTCCTGTGAATTATGTACTGTAATAGAAGACATTAGAAACACATTATAATGACAAGAGAATTACCCAAACATTTCAAGCGCACCATTCAAGTACTGCCAAGAGCACTTTCTAATAACTTTTTTCCCCTAGTCTGTAATGTATCTCCTCAATTACAGTCACTTTCCTCACTACATAATAAGTCTGTGCGGCCTCTTCAAAGCTCCACCATGAATAACTCACCTAAGTGAATGTTACACAAGGTGGTTATAAAAATAGTGATGTGTAGAGGGAGTAACACAAGTGCTAAATCCAGCCTGCTCCATTAGATAATCCACTAACAGAGAAGGCAGTGACAGAAATCATAAAATACTGAAATGTATTGCAAGACTGAATTCAGAAGTATCTTGTTTCTGATGACTCCACACAGTGTTTCCCAGACTATAACGTCAGGGCCTCATTGTCCGACTGTCCTCCCTGATTTAAAGGGAGGATTTTTTAATCATGCGGTTTTTTCCTAAGATAATACACCTGTCCCATCAAAGCATTCGTGTAGCCATAACATACTCTACCACTCTGTGGCTGTGTCGTATTCCATTATGTCTTGTCCTCATGATAAAAGTAGTGTCAGCTGTTCCTCCTTTCCCTGTATATTAATTCCTCTCCTGCATGCAGGAAAATGCAGACGCTAGGTCTAGTTTAGATCAACTCGATTTGAGCTTTCCAGCCACCTCGCATTCTCACAGCAGTGTTTCTCAAGGGTATAGGTATGAGTGCGTAGGATATCCTGTCTGGACTAACATGCAGACTTTTCCTGCGTCCGTTTTCAAACTGGAGGTGAGAAGTGCTGGGATTTAATGTGATGGATGGAGAGTTTGCATGACAGTGTGAAGTACAGGTCCCTCAAAAACACAGTTGCAGAACGGCACGGCATACGTGCAAAAGTGCAAAAATTCATCAAGCATACAGAGTTCTGCACAGAATGTGATGATGCTAATTAGTCATAAGGGTTTATATTTTGTAATGTAGGTTTTAAACTCAAATATGGAATATTTTAAGCTTTTATGTATTTATTTAGTTAGTTAGTTAAAATTGAGTCCAGATAGTTTAAAGGTCCAGTGTGTAGGATTTAGGGGCATCTATTGGCAGAAATGGTATATACTGTTTGTAATTCTTTTCTTCAGTGCATAACCACCTGAAAACAAGAATCGATGTGTTTTTGTTACCTACAATGAGCCATTTATATCTTCATAGGGAGTGGGTTCTCTACCATGAAGTCTGCCATGTTGTTTCTACAGAAGCCCAAAGGGACAAACCAAACACTGGCTCTAGATAGGGCCATTCACATCTTCGTGTCGGCCACCGCAGTTCTCTTACATGATTGGCACATGGAAGAAGTTTGTAGATCTGAAACCTCACAGCTAGATGTCACTAAATCTCTCACACATTACCTTTAAATATGAATGAGGAAAGTGTCACCTTCTCTCATTGTTGATGGTCTCATTGTGGTCATGATATATAATTTATATTCTTACTGACATTAGGGTTTAAATGTTTTCAGATATTTTGGGCCATCCCAAAAAATTCAGTGTAGATCAAATTAGTAACTGTCAGAGGTGTTGTATCCATTTGCATCCATTTGTATCCAGATTGATTTTGGAAAGTGTGGACTGCAAGAAAACACATGAAATGCAATTTTTTCAAATCAGATCAAAACCTCCTTTAGAGGTTGTTGTTTTAGATGCATTTGCAATCAGATTTCCACGGATGTTTCTCAGTCTAGACTCTCTTGCCACTCATATTGGATTTCCAAGTCTCTTTTGTGTTGATCACAACTTGACACACTGCAATGATGTCAAATCCAGTGACGCAAGTGCTGAGCAGAATCCATGCACATTGCTGTTGAGTTTGTCTGGTGCGATGTAAGAGTTCTGCAGCACGACTTCACAGCAAGATTGTTTGGAGAGCAAAAGGGTGGCCATCCATTTTTAATGCTTCTGCACTGGAAAGTCACCAGCAAAGCTATGTAGTTACAGAACCTCTGAAGGTGGCAAAGCTAACAGGTTAACAAGTTAACAGGTTAAAAGGCTTAACTGTAGCATCATATTTACCTCACAGACTTTAAATGGTGTTGATCTTTTCATTGAACTCACAGGAGGAAAATGAATAAATGCCAAACTGTTCCTTTAAATATCCATACATATGTGCCAATAATATGTATTTATGTCGCTGACTCGTTTTTAATGTAGAATTGATACGTTTTTGAATTTTTGAGTCTATGAATGTGATTAAAGGCCTGAGGGGCTACACCACATGCCATGATGAATTATTCCTCTCACTTTTGTTTAAGTATTGATGCATTTATGACCTTGGCTGCACACAGTGTCCACTAGCCAGCAGCAGGAAGGCGAGAGAAGGTAGCTGAAATGGAAACAGCAGCGTGTATGCTCCCATTTTTACTGCGTCCCAGTTAGTGGCCTCATTAGGAGAAGTCTCGGGGCCCAAGTTAGCCTTAAAATAAGCCCCAAATGTTGCTGTGCCTCTGCTCAGATTTCTAGACATCAGGCAGGGTTGGTGTGAAGGTGGAAACAAATCTTAACATGCAGCATCGACCTGCAGACGGGAGGGAGGAAGGAGTGAGGGAAGGGAATCAATAGTGCTGACTTTGCAGCAGGCTCTGGCCCTGACCCAGACAGATACATCTGAGCTCAGAGAGGAAGGGGGTGTGTGTGTGTGTGTGTGTGTGTGTGTGTGTGTAGAAAAGACGCAAAGGAAGCAGTCAGTGTCCAAGCCAAACAGGAAGGCTTCACTTCCACAGGTGCAGCTCTTGTGTGTCTGACAGGCGGGATGATAAGAAGGAAGGTGGGGTCATTATCAGGGCGCATTGAGCCTGCGAGTGATGAGGACATTTTTTTCGACGGTGGTTTCTTGGCTTCAGAAGTCGGGCCGAGCCGGGAGGAGATAAGTCAGTCGAAGCAGCAAAGCTTTAGCTGTTTGGTTTGGCTGGGCACCTGAGCCGATGAAATAATGCTGCCGAGAATCAATCTCCTTCCTCCTTCTTGTCGGCTCTCTTCAAGGCTCCATCATCTGCCAAGACGCAGATTTACTGATCTGGTTGTTAGCAGAGATTTTGCAGTTGGGTTTCAAATTTCATCCATGAAAAAAAACTTTATTTGTGAGATGGCAGAGCCGTAACTTAAAGGGATAGTCCAGATTTTTTTTAAGTGGGATTGTATGATATACTTATCCACTGAAAGTATATTACACACAGTAGATGTCAGACAACATGCCTCCAACTTGGAAAAGCAGGAGTCCAACATGGATGCTAAGCAATAACTGCTGTGGAGGAGTCAGCAACACAAGACATATTTTAACCACCTAAAAAATGGCAAGACAGCTTAAGTGCAGAATATCACTTGAAGTGTACACTATATCTTGTGAACGCGTCAAGTTTATCTATCTATCTATATCTATCTATCATATCTCAAGAATGTCTTGTTCAAATTTGACACAAACATTCACAGGAACTTAACGAAGAGCTGTTCAGATTTTGGCGGTCAAAGGTCAAAGGTGAAGTTTACTGTGACCTTGTCAGTCTCACTCTTCTTAAAGCGATATCTCAAGAATCCCTTCCTCAAATTTGGTATAAATTTTCAAGTGGACACATGGATATACTGATTAGAATTTGGTTGTCAAAGGTCAAGGTCACTGTGACCTTGTATCTGTCTCACTTTTGTGAACGCAATATCTGAAGATGGCCTTAAGGGAGTTTCCTTCAATCTGGCACAAACGTCCACTCGGACTTAAGAATAAACTGATTACAAGCTTGTGGTTTAAGGTCAAAGGTCAAGGTCGCCACATGAAGCATGTTTTTGGCCATAACTCTAGAACTCTGGGTGCACATCTGGAAACTGTGCTGGTTGTATAGATCTTCTTTGTGTGAAACATCCATGTTTTCACAGACATGGATGTAAACGGCAAGTGCAACTTGACTTATGCACGGAGGCATACAACCGCCTAGCAGGTTTTAGGTGGGACTTTTTTTAGGCGGCTGAAATACATTTTGTTGCGTCCCCTCTCCACAGCAGTACATTACTAAGCTTCCATGTCGGACTCCAGCTTGCTTCTCTAAACTGGGGGCATGCTGACTGACATCTACTGTATGTAATATACTGATTTTGGATAAGTACCCCATACAACCCCACTTAAATAAATCTGAAATATCCCTTTAACTTCTCTTTCAAGCAGACTCTAAATAACTGAGATTGATTCCTGTTTCCTGGTGTGCCTTTGATCTTTAGTTTCTCAAATGTGGAAAAAATAAACTCCCAGAAAAACACTCCCCCCTTTTCTCTCTCATCATGACCCTAAATAAACCGGAGACATGTCAGTGTTTGAAGAGCGCTGACTTCCGAGTTGAAAGATGAGCTCTTTAAGATGCAGAATGAAGTGGTCCCACCTCTGCGTCATTATGGACTGAACTTCTTCCAGCAGCTCGGCTGGTCGAGCTGGCACCGGACGCGAGTGGAACAGCAGGATCAGACCTTCCCGTCGCTGCACGATCCCTGCAGACCGGCCAAGGCCCGCAGTTTCTGCCAGAGCGGCCAAGTCTCTGCAGGCCGCTTTATTAACTGACGCCCAATTAGTTTCTTATGGTCACAGCTCGCTTGTGCTTAATGGAGCGAGGGTTAAAATGAAAGCCGGGGGCCCTTTTATGTACAGGCCAGGTCAAGTCATTTTCTCCTCAGTGTTTTTCCTTTGAGTTAGAAAATTAAATCATCTAAGAAATGTCTCGCAGTTGTTGTTTTTTTTCCCACTTGTAATACAAACGTGCCTGTCAGAAAGATTAATCTCAGCGTGAATCAGGGCATGTCCTTAATCCACAGTTTTAACATTCATTTGCTAATCTCAAGATTTTCTCAAGCAGCTGTGCTCTCTTTTCTGCACTTCTCACCGCCTCCTGAAACTCAGCAAAGCGCTTCATGATAAAATGGGCTGGATATCTGTGTCGTCCTACTTTGAGTTCCTGCTCCATTTTTGGCTTTTGGCTATTTATGCAGTGGACCTTCTGTTCCCCGTGTGTTTGTGTGTTTCACATCTCAAAGCCAATTGATCTGAAAAATGATAAAGTCCTCCATCTGGTTTGCAGTTTGACTCAGATGGGTTCAATCATGTGACACGAACTAACTAAAACTCGTCCTCTCGTGCGACTTTGTAAAATAGACCATGTTTTTATGTTTTTTAATCCCAATTGCTCCCAGTTAATATTCATTAACGAAACACATCTTTTTCCAATCAATTTGTATTTTTTTTCACATATCTTAAAGTGCTCACTACACAGTGTTATTCATTCCCTGTTATTCTCTGTTTTTCAGGAACAAGAAGAAAACAAAAGTGCAACTAGTTGGCCAGAATACTACATTGATCAGCTCAATTCAATGGCTGCTGTGAGTAATAACATAAACTGTTTTATTTTTGTATATATAGAAATCATTATGAAAAAGTCCTTGAATAATGACTTAACCTCTGTTCCTCTTTCTGAGGTGTCAGTCAAGTGTCCAAGATTATAAAACCCTCTGAGAAAAATTTGTGATTCTGGGCTGTATAAATAAAACTTGACAACTTTCCATTAAATGAAGCTACACCTGCGATACAAGTAACATAGGCCCTAATTCCTTATGCTTTTTTCTTCTGTTTGTTCTTAAGAAATGTCCTAAGAGAATGTCAGATTCATGAATTGTTCATTGACTACAGATTTGTTCGCACCTGTGTTTCTACAATGATAATCTCATTTTAAATTGAAAGCACATGTCAGTTGATCCTTATTAGCATAGGTAAATGCCTTGCCAATCCCCTTAAAAGGGCATAAGACTGCAAGGCTGTGCACATTCAGAAATCGAAAAAAAAAGTTGAAAGAAGTCAAGAATTCCCGAACGAGTCTAAAGAGGGTGGAGCACCGACTCCAAATGTAAAAAATAATGAAACAGTTCTGAAGCGAAGTAGGGGTATTTCTGCAGAGAGTGAATGCCAAACATGCTGTCATATGTAGTAGTATCAGTATTGGACATAAAATAATAAATAAAAAGATGCATGGGATGCAGTTACATGTTCAGTAAACGCTATATCTGTTGAACGGCACACAACTGATGTAAGCGTCCCAAGAGGCTTTTTTTTCCCTTTTTTTTTTTTGGCTTGTAATTTTTTTTAAATACAAAGCGTCTGCACACAAACTCTCAACACAGTTAGTGACACACTAGTGAGCAGTTCAATGTAAAAGTGATTTTCATTTAAATGTCCTTTAGCAGCCCAAAGAGATAAAACTATCCTGTAGTACAAGAATAAAATGAGACTGTAGTCAAAAAGTAGTTTAACGCTAAAAATGTTGAGTAGCATCATATCGATTGTAGTATTTACAACCCTGATATTCCTCTCAAGACACCTTAGATTCGCCTTTGTGAGGTCCTGACCCACAGCTTTAAAGCTAGGCTACTAATCAAGTGTAATCTAATTTGGGTAGTCCACCTTCAGATTGTTTTTAGATTGTGACAGTTTCCTTTTGCAGCAGTTAGTAAGTTAAGTAAGTATTTCTGAAAATATGTAGTTAATGTCTCACGCTATAGATAATCTGTTAAACATCAACTGAATAAAGTGAAACAGTTGCATTTTTCAATCTCGATGTATAAGCTGTTGAAATGTGGAAAATCCTCTATAAAGAAGATATTTCTTTATAAGAGCAGTTGGTGAATGAAGCCAATACTTTTTCATTTAAATATTAAAGGACTTTTCTTTAATTTTCTGGAAATAAATACATTTAGCTTTATTTTAGCTGTGAATTGTCTCTCAGTTCTTTTCAACATTTTGAATCTTTTGTTGAACAGAGAAAGACGCTCCTCGCTCTGGAGAAAGAAGACGAGGAAGAAAGGAACAAAACCATAGAGAGCTTGAAGACAGCTCTGAGGACGCAACCTATGAGGTGGACAAACTCATCCCTTATCTCACTCTGTCCTGTCTTCTTTTATCTCCTTGTCTTTTACATATAATGTCATCCATTATCACGTCTCCTCTCATTTAACCTCCTTTCACCTCATCTGCCACTCATTTCGGTTGCTCACAACATTATGTAGATGAGTCCTTTAAGAAGTGAACACCCATAAAGGTCACTGCAGCGTTGATTAAATATTTTTCATGGACGTGAATGTGCATTAAAGGCTTTTTATTTTGGGAACGGCAGCTCTTCACTGCACTTTAAAAATCAAATGTCCTGAGTTACTTATTATATTTACTGAAGATGATTTAATTATAGCACAAATACATTTAGCTGTTTGACATGTGACTCTACAGCTTAACTCCAGAACAATTGTGCATTAAAATACAATTTTAAGTAAAACTTCCAAACTAAGATACTTTCTGTGCTCTGCTCTCAGGTTTGTGACCCGTTTCATTGACCTGGACGGCCTTACTTGTATCCTAAACTTCCTGAAGAGCATGGACTACGAGACAACAGAATCGCAGATCCACACGTCTCTGATCGGCTGCATCAAAGCTCTGATGAACAACTCGCAAGGCCGCGCCCACGTCCTGTCTCACTCCGAGAGCATCAACATCATTGCCCAGAGCCTGGCTACAGAGAACATAAAGACTAAGGTGGCGGTGCTGGAGATCATGGGCGCCGTGTGTCTGGTGCCCGGCGGACACAAAAAGATCCTGGAGGCCATGCTGCACTATCAGCGCTTCGCCAGCGAGAGGACAAGATTTCAGGTGGGTGGGAGAAAGTGCACAGTTAAATATTTCACAGATAGATAAAGTCATTAAAAGGCAACATGGTGTGAAGATATTTAATGTACCTGTAATGACCTGTCATCCTGCAGACACTTATTAACGATCTGGACCGGAGTACAGGGCGATACAGAGATGAGGTCAACCTGAAAACAGCCATCATGTCCTTTATAAACGCTGTGCTGAGTCAAGGCGCCGGAGAGGTGAATTATATGCATCAGACAGCTTTAATGCTTCTTTTCACACTCGAAGGTCATCATGTCCCTCTGCAATTCATTCAAGAGGCTCTTTAAAACATTGTTTGCATCCCATTTTTCTGCTAATTTATATATTCTTTTTTTTTTTTAAACACAGACAAGTTTGGAGTTCCGTATTCACCTACGATATGAGTTTCTCATGTTGGGGATCCAACCTGTGATCGATAAGCTACGCTCTCATGAAAACTCCACATTAGACAGGTGAGATTGATCATAAAAAAGGAAGAGTATTTACTCAACTTTTGAAAGAATTAAACTGCTCAGGAGCAGTGCTAGTCAGTTTTTATTCATCACAGCATGTAATCAAAGACAAAATTGGTCTAAGGTTTTGATTAAGAAAGTATTTTATTCCTGACACTCAAATCCATAAATCCTTTTAGTCATGCTTAAGAACAGCTGATTCTTGCCCAGAAAACACAAAACAACCCCATAAACATGTCAGAGATGTAAGTAAGTGTACTCAAATAAAAGTATTAAAATTAAGTACTTAAGGTGAAAAAAATGAATCATTAAAATAACTACTTGAGTCATAGTGCAAAAGTATTTACTTAAAAATAAACTTGAGGAGTGAGCAATATAAGAAATACAAAAAGAAGAAAAAAAACAGCACAGTGTCTTCTGAGTCTTTTATTTGATGTGGATATGACTTCCTAAATAATAAAAGTATTGTGATGAATGTATACAAATGTAAGGGAGCAAAAGTAACATATTTTCTCTAAAAAATATAGTAAGAGTAAAACGTCTGCGGCATTAAAACTACTCCAACAAGTGCAATTTATTCCAAAACTTACTTAAGAACATGAAACTGAGTAAATGTACTACTGTATTGTATTTATTTTACTGTGTGTATCATTACAACTATTTAGTGATTTTTTAGAGCAATTTAGAATACAACAAAAAAGACCAATAGTGAATGCACAGACAACAACAAAAAAAAAACAAGAACTGTGTAAGCAGAGAAAACTAACCAACAAACAAAAACAAAAGGAAAAAACAAAACAAAAAAATAGCAAATTGTTGGTAACACAGAAAAGAAAAAACATACATTATCACATAAGTTGCAGGTTATTGACATAGGACACTGTGACACAATTAACCCATTAGACCATTAACAACATTCACTTCAATTTTCTAATCAGACTAATGACCATTTGCCACATTTTCTGAAAGAGTTTCTTCATGTATGACAAGGTGAATTTTATCTTCTCCAATGTAATACATTTGCTAATTCCTTCAACCACCTATCAAATTCTCAGATTTACTAAATTGTAGCAGCAATTTGGCTTATGGCCATACCACTCTGAGCACACTTGATCTCATCACAGCAAATTTCTAATCCAAAATTTTTCTCTCACCCTCTCAGGCATTTAGACTACTTCGAGATGCTGCGGAACGAGGATGAGCTGGCTCTGTCAAAACGTTTTGAGTCGGTAAGAAGAAAAAAATATTACTACTATAAAATATTTACTGACATTTTTCTTGCATTATTAATAACTGTAAATCATCTAGCAAGAGATATTCACAGGGTTGTTGTTTTATCTCTTCTCCTCCAGGTACATATAGACACCAAAAGTGCCACCCAAGTTTTTGATCTCATCCGCAAGAAGATGAACCACACTGATGCACACCCGCACTTTATGTCTGTCTTGCATCACTGCCTCCTCATGCCATGTGAGTGCTTCTGTCAATTATTTATTACTGGGCTGCAGAATATAAAATGCGTTCGGACAAATACTGTCAAATAAATATACGGTTCAAATTCTGATGTGCTGTAAAATGTGGTTAAAAGCTTCTGAACTATCCTGAAATATAATGAGGCTCCAAACAAGGTGGTATTATTACTTCCACAGACTACACAGCACATCTGTAGCTCCTGGTTTCTGGCCAGAAAGATAAGGATGTTGACTTTGTGCAGATTAGTCAGTCCAGAAATTGGATAAGCACATTCCCAGCCAAACTCAATACTCACTCAAAGTTGGCCACTGTTGTGGTTTTGTTATCCTATTTTTCTGCACAAAAAAAGAAAGCTTCAAGTCTAATTAATTAGCCAGCTTTCCCACGTTATTTTACTCAAACACAAAACCCACTAGATGGCTTCAGTGGGCTTCTTTCTTTAAAGGAAAATTCACCCTAAAATCAAAAATACATATTTTTCCTCTTACCTGTAGCGCTGTTTTCCAATCTGGATCGTTTTGGTGTGAGTTGCCGAGTGTTTGAGATATTGGCCGTAGAGATGTCTGCCTTCTCTCCATTACAATGGAACTAGAGGACACTCGGCTTGTGGTGCTCAAAACACCAAAAAACTAATTTGACAAACTCAACAGCAATGTCTCTTTCCAGAAATCTTGACCCGGTTACTCAAGATAATCCACAGACCTTGTTGTGAGCATGAGGGAACTACTTTCTTTCTACCAAACTACACCTGCCAGCTGTATCACCGCGCAGAGCAAGACTGCATGGACTGTTAGCTCATCTAACATCTAGCTAATATCACAGTTTTTTGCATGGCATTATTGTATTGGTGCACAGATGCCATGTATTGATTTTTTATGATGGAAATGATCAATATTGCAAATACAAATTTAATTTTGGTACCATATTAGAATAATAAAATCAAATGCTTTTCAGTCCACTTGATACATTACCATGTATTGCAGTGCATCACAATATATGGTATTGCAATACTCAACATGTTGCAAATTGTAATACTGTTGTATCACGATCAAAGTATCATTGTAATATTGTGTTGTGGGGCCTCTGGTGATTCCCACCCCGAGTAACTGGGCCATTGTTTCTGGAAAGAGACATAACTGTTGAGTTTTTGGTACTTAAAGCACCACAATCCGAGTGCCACGTAGTTCCATTTTATTGGAGAGAAGGCAGACATCTCTATGTTTAATATCTCTAACACTCAGCAACTCACACTGAAACAATCTATATTAATGAATAGCACTACAGCTAAGAGTCAAATATGCATTTAAGGGCCAATTGTCCCTTTAAAGCTGTCCTTCCCTTCTAAGTGGCTTTTTAATGAGATCCCCTTTCAGTCACTTTCCTGAGTCATTAAGAGGGTGATTAACACTTCAGCCACAAGTACAAGTATTGCGATTGTACACAAGAGTTGTCAAGTATTGTACATAAGTGCATGTCTGAGATGGCACTGAAATGAAAATTTGAATTAAGATAATATCAGTAAAGATGACGTTGCACACTGAACATGTTATCCTCGTAAAGAGTAATAACAGGAAGCCTTCTAGCAGTGATGTAGTATGTTTGTGCATTTACAAGGTGTTTAGCTAAATAACCACACAAGAGTAAACATGTCACCTTGTTGTGACTTGAAATAGTATTGCCTTTCTTTGGCTCCACAGTTATGAGCAGTTACAAACTAATTTGCAAAAATCAGTCCTTTGTTTCATCATAATCAAACAGCCGCTGCGGATACCACTTCTGTCTGTAGTGTCCCTAAAGCGATCATTTGCTTTACAGAGAGTAGTCCAACATAAATACATACAATACATTATTCACAACACAGCACATGATCCATGTCTCCCACACTGACACCATTAATCATGACATGACATAAGAGGTTATAATTTGTTTTAACAAGACAATAACCGATGGGGGGGGGGGCTGAACCTCCTCCCTGGAACTCTAAAGGATGTTAAGGGTCCAAAACAATAGTCTTTGCCTCTGAGATAGTTTCTGAGACACTAATGGAGACACTAATCCTTATCACTGAGGCCAGCAGGCTAACGGGAAACTTTTCCTCTGTTTCTCCTTAGACAAGAGAAGTGGTAACACGGTGCAGTACTGGCTGTTGTTGGATCGCATCGTCCAGCAGATGGTCCTGCAGAATGACAAAGGTCACGACCCCGATGTCACGCCACTGGAGAACTTTAACGTGAAGAACGTTGTCCGGATGTGAGTGAATTCCTCTGAGGCAGTCTGACTGACGACTGTAACAGATTGAAGAATGTAGAACAATGTTGTGTTTGATAAAAGTGATGAAAGCCACGTGCTCGACAGCTCAAAAATAGCTTCCCTTCATGTTCGGAATAACAATGACTGGATTTGTTCACTGTAGTTAATTATGTGTGTCATCCTCTCTGCAGGCTGGTTAATGAAAATGAGGTCAAACAGTGGAAAGAGCAGGCGGAGAAAATGAGAAAAGGTTTGCGCGACAATAAATGACTCACCTGAAATAGAAAAATCTGTTAATTAATTCATATTTTTAGTAAACTCATGATATGATGATGTGACCTCCCATCACAGAGCAACACGAGCTGCAGCAGAAGTTTGAGAAGAAGGAGCGTGAATGTGATGCAAAGACTCAGGAGAAAGAGGACATGATGCAGACGCTTAACAAGATGAAAGAAAAGCTGGAAAAGGAGAGCAACGAGCACAAGAATGTCAAACAGCAAGTGGCCGAACTCACGACCCGACTGCATGAACTCAGCACCGTACGTCCTCCTTCACACTCACGGGGTCACTTAATAAATAACCTGAACATATAATAACCTTAAGAATGAATACCTGATTGGATATTTTGTTGGATATTAACAACCAGTGATGGTCCAGAGCAATCAATGAGTTCACCCCCAAAAAAAAGTGTAAAATGATCCTACACAGGATAAAAAGCAGAAATGCAAAGAAAGAAACAATGTAAAAAATCAATGTCATTGCATATAAATGTAATAATTTTTGTTCTTATCTGAAATAGTAACTTTTTCACGGTTACCCCCTTATTATTATTCTTATTATTATTATTATCATCATCATCATCATTATTATTATCATTTATTATTATACTTTCTAATTTTATGTAACAAATAATTTGATTGATTGCTCTTCTTCTGTAGTTACCAATCAATGAAAAAGCAGCGACAATTTTATATAATGTTTTGATGCCTGAAATATTTAAGAAAGACATTTAAGTGGAAGAATTTAATGTTAGTTTCAAAAAGAAACTAATTAAAAGAACGAGAAGAGAAATAATGCATTAAAAAATGTGCACGGAAAACATGTATTCTGCACCTAAACATTGATACTCTAGTACAGTGTTTCCCGCAATGTTTAGTTTATGACCCCTTCGTCACCAGTTAGAATTATATTTTTAAGTATTTTTTCATCTTCTGACCCCTCGGGTTTGTAACCACTATCCATGGACATAAAGTATCCAAAGAGATTTGTATGGACACATGAAATATTGAATTATTTTAAAATCTAAAGGATATGGCTGGAGATATTCAGTATGCAGGCAACCAGCCAAAACCATAAGAATGTAATAATAGTAAAAATAAACTTTATTCATTTTTACTTGAACTTTATTCACAAGATTGAATGAGAAGAAAATAAAAAAGGCAGACAGGTTGTCGAGGCAAAGGATCATAGGGGAGTAAAATAAGTTTTTAATTGTTTTTTTCATGTGTTGTAATGTATAAAAAGACCAAACATGAACACTGTAAGTGACTGTTTGATTACTGTAGGTTAATTATTTAAACAGCATTTGTACAGGAATGATTTTGTCAGAAGCTTTTTGATCCACATTAGTTGCACCATAAGCTGTTTCCACTGTATTAGAAACTCTGCAACATGTTAAATCTCTGCTATGTCCTCCTCTCCCTGCAGAGACAGGCAGCTGTTGTTCCTGGAGGCCCTCCCCTCGCCCCCGGTCCACCCGGTGGTCCTCTGCCTCCTCCGCCTGTGCCAGCTTTTGCAGGAATGTGCCCACCTCCCCCGCCGCCTCCTGGGGGCATGATGCCTCCTCCACCTCCCCCACCGCCTCCCCCGGGTGGACCTCCACCTCCTCCTGGACGCCCACCCATCGGAGGCATCCCTCCCCCACCAGGAGCACCCCTGGGACCCTCCCTGAAGAAGAAGAACATCCCCCAGCCATCCAATGCGCTCAAGTCCTTCAACTGGGCCAAGTTAGCTGAGGTGGGAACAGTGGAGACACAAAAACACCAGAATATATAATATATTTAATAAGATATTGATCCTCTGTGTCCGAATAAAACAATTGTCTTATTGTCCTCTGATCAGAATAAACTGGAGGGCACTGTGTGGATGGATGTAGACGACGCCAAGGTCTTTAAAATCCTGGATCTGGAGGACATTGAAAAGACATTCTCCGCCTATCAGAGACAGCAGGTACTGAGGACGACGGAGTTCGTCTCTGCAACTCACCAAATAGTGTCAGAGAGGGGCGGGGTTAGATGGGATGGGTGGCTGGGTTGCATTTTTTGGATTTGGCTTGTGTTAGGGCTTTCTTAAATTTCTCCTGTTTTGCAACTTTTGATTTCTCCAGCAAAGTTGGAGATGGAGAGAGGTCAGATATTTACAAAAAAAGTCAACAGAAGTAGAAGGGAGGAAAAAAACAGCAGATAAAAACAAAACAGCAAAGAACAAAAATGACTATAAGCAGTTTCCGCTGTATTAGAGTGCATCTGTCAAGAGTGCACTGCATCAGGATTAAATCTCTGCATCATGTTAAATATGAGCCAGATATATTTTAAGCTTCTTTAGATGCAAAACTTTCATGCTTGAATCATTTTCAGCTCCTTCTTACATTTGAATTGAATGCCATGTTTTGCCATTTTTGCTTGTGGTTTTGATCATTTTGCCATCTGTGATTGAAAATGCATGACTGAGCTGCTCAGGATTGACTTTTTCTTTCTTATGGCTTCAGTTTGTTGTTCATTAAGTCACTAAATATTCGCAATTAGTTGTGTCTTTATTAGTTGTTCAGAAGAGAATGAGCATGGCTTTCGAAAGTTTAAGATGTCATCAGCCTAACTAGTGCTCAGAAATGACATAAGCATGTTCAACACACATAATAAGATGTAAAAAAGATTGAAAGTGAATTACTTAAAAGCATCTTTCACAAACACAAAGACAGCATTGGCTGAATTTATAATTTCACTGTCGGCCTGATGGGTTTAAACAAAAATACGACAGATTGATTTCTTAATGTGCACAGCATGTGAACTATAAGCACGCATTGATCGACTCACTGCTGCTCACTTCATTACTGATGGATCATCGTCATCTGAGTGCCGAATGAGCTTTGATTTGTTTGTTTTTATGGGCTGCAATCACATAACTGCTTTACTTATTCTAATAATGAATGCTTACATCTTCCCTGCTTCCTGCCTGCATTTTAGGACTTCTTTATGATCAATAACAGCAAACAGGTGAGTGCACTTACAATAAAGTCACAATACAGTCATGAATTTGTGTCCCTCCTCGTGGATTCAGTCAGAATTTATTCGCCATACGCTATGTCATTATGTGCTTTTCTTCTTACGGATTAATGTGTGTAACAGAATTTAAAACCCGTGAGACTGTTGAGAGTCACCTGCCTTTGTTTGTGTGTCATGTTTGCATGAACTCATGAATGTGATGACCTCCCTGTGTGACTGGTTTCAAAGCCTGTGGAATATGTTTTCAGCTCTTGTTTGGGATTTTGGGGCATGTGTCATCTTGGTGGTTGTGTGTACGTGTGTGACTGTAACTTAAATTAATTTGCGGATGTTTAAATAGCCCGTTGCATTCTAAGAAGTTCATTACTTTGCTCACAGAAAGAGGCAGAAGACGACACGCTGAGCTCTAAAAAAGTCAAGGAGCTGTCAGTCATTGATGGCCGGCGAGCTCAAAACTGCAACATCCTCCTCTCGCGGTGAGTTTATATCGGCATAACAAACGCTGCTGACAATATACAAATGTTGGTGGATTATTTTATAGTCTTTCCCATTGTATCTAAATTATTATAATTTTAATAATTTATTTATTTATTATCAGCATCAAAATTTCAGGATAGGCAATCTTGTTTTTAATAAAAGGCAATAAAAAATAAAACAGGTAATACACAAAACTATAATAGCACAAAAACACACACATTATACAGTAATGTAAACACCACACATTTGCAAACAGTGCTTTCTGACAGCTCTATAATAACTTTAATTTTGATAATAAAATCATTTTATTTTGTATTTTAGTTTCTAAAAATCACCAAAAAAAATGAACAAACAGTGATTTTATCATTGTAAAACATACTTGATTCAAAGTCGGCAGAAACAAAATAAAACCCACAGAAACTGTCTTGGTTAATCTTTTCACTGGTCTAATAGTTGACGTCAATTCAAAGGCTTTATTTGTACTAAAGTTTACAAAAAACAATTTTGCCAAAGTGTCAGTTCAGTGTAAGATTCTAATCAAATATTTCAGCAATATGCAAAACATCTTGTGCTTAGTATGCTGCAGGTCACTCCTAACAGACAATGTGTTTTAATTGTCATGTAATTTGTTTGTTTGTGAAGTTTGGGATTAACAAATCAAACTTGTTGAAGTATTCCACTCTGATATTATTATATCACCAACTCTGGTTTAGTTGGAAAACAAAGCATAATTTACCCAGTTTTATGTGAAAATATGCTGGCTCTATCCATATATATATATATATATATATATATATATATATATATATATATATATATATATATATATATGTGGGTCAATTACATAGGTAGGATTTTTAACAAGCCAAAATGAAACACAAAAATTAAAACATCTATTGCAGTTTTTCAAATATTAAGAATGTTGTGCACACAACATTCATATTAAAATTTTTAAGTAAGGGTTTTTAGCTTGTGTAAATAATGATCTCATATTTTCATGGCAGGACAGTCACACCACATGATATTTTGACATTTGACATTTTTTGTTTGTTTTTTCTTTAAAGGTAAAAGTGAGTATACATATAGGAGAGGTACTAGATATACATGGTGTCTTTTTATGCATTTAAATCTGTCTTTAATAGTAAAAAATGGAGTTGGAAAGAACATTTAGATGTCATGTCACTGACCCTTATACAGAAAGGATCCTCTTTTATCACAAATGTCAGTCTCTGTAGGGATCCTTTCCATGATGTTTTTAGACATTTATAATTACAATTTTAGCTTGTTAGTGGCAAAAACAAACACTTTGGTGGACGTAAATTGAGCGTACGCAATTGCCCCAAGAGGTTACAGTGCAGCCTGTTTCGCAGCTGCAGCACACTCGTTCAGTACTGGACCAGTTAAAACATTGTTGTTCCCATTATTCACAAAGACACAAAAACATGGGAGAATGAAGTCCAGGTAGAAAAATACAGAAGTTAACCTTTAAATGTGAAGGATAACTAAAGTCATGCATTTTAAAAATCTCCCTGTTGTGTCCTGCAGGCTGAAGCTTTCAAATGAAGAGATCAAGAGAGCCATTCTAACCATGGACGAACAGGAGGACCTTCCCAAAGACATGCTGGAGCAGGTACGTCATCAATGAATCAAATGTGCTTCCAGTTAGATTGCACTCTGGCTGCTTCCTAAAAATAGCAGCAGAGTGAATCCATAGAAAAAGAGAGAGATGACTGGTTAGTCTGTAGACTATAATCAAATGTAGGTCAAAACTTGTATCGGGCGCTCATGGAAAACAGGAACCAACAGGATAAACAGGGAGGAAATCCAGGCACTCCAAAAATGAGAAAAACATGAAAAATGAGGAGGAATTACATGAAAAGCCTTTATTGTAGTGGCTAAATCATAAAAAACAACATGTTTCAATGTCAAAACATGTTGGCTTTTTTAATGATTTAGCCACTAAACTAAAGGTTTCTAAATGTAATCCCTCTTAGTTTTTTTTTTTGGGTTTTTTTTTTTTTTTTGACATTTTAAGAGTGGATCCATAGTTTTTGTCGATTTAATATTTTCTCAATTTTGCAGTGACAGAGACCTTTTAGATGCAGTAGCTTGAGAGCAGAGATTCAGTATCAATATATGACAAATTTCTTAACCAGACAGACAACATGAAACGAGAACAGGTGAATGTTTGAAATATCAGTTAAAGAGTTTTGTCCTGCCTCACCAGCTGCTGAAGTTCGTCCCAGAAAAAAGCGATGTGGATCTTCTGGAGGAGCACAAACACGAGCTCGACCGAATGGCAAAACCCGACCGCTTCCTCTATGAGATGAGCAGGTACGTTACAGTTTGTCTGACTCATGCTACCTTTTTAATAAAACAGATACAGAGCTCAGACCTGATAGCTTCAGGTCAGCGCAGCACTCTGCACGACAAACAAGAACCATTGTTTCGTATCAGTCAGAGCAGATAAGTGAAATGACACATGGTTTCTGCTCAGCAGGGAACAATAGCTTAATGTGTGAATCACTCTTAAGGCTGTTGGTGGATAAATAGAGCCTGTAATGTAATAGCAGTAATGTAATAAGTCCTGTAGGATGAAAGAAACAAAGGAAACGAGTCACAACTGGGCCACCAACTGTGTAAACACAAAAAGATCAGATAAAGTTCCTGCAGTATAGTGACAATAGATGTACATGCCACACAAATTTATGCAGTTTTTGTTTTGCTTTTGGTGATTTACTGCAGTTTGCCAGTTTTTCTGTCATTAGAGTGCTGAGTGGCCTGGAGGACGGATGTCACAATGGTATTCATTAGCTGCACAGTCAGTGGTTTATAAGTTGAAACGAAAAACGCTGCCAAAATAAGCTTCATTACCACAACTTTATATGTGCAATTTAGTGAGCGCCAAGGCGTCTTGCTTCATTTTGCTCGATGTCCATGTTTGTGGCTTTTATCTAAAATGGATTTCCCTGTTTATAATTTATTATTTTTGTCTATTTTTCTTCCTCTCTTACACACATTTTCCATCCCCTGTCCAGAATAAACCACTACCAGCAGAGGCTGCAGTCATTATACTTCAAGAAGAAGTTTGCAGAAAGGATAGCTGAGATCAAACCCAAAGTTGAAGGTAGGAAAAGTATCAGTTTCATAAACATGTGAAGTTAACTGAAATGTGTTTTTTTATATATAAACAACTGAAATGTTTTTTTTTTTTACAATGGAAAACCATCTCTTTGAAAAAAGAAGTATTTCCATAGTCATCCCTGATTGCCTCTTAAATTATGTTTTATATTTTTACCATTTTTTATATGCCAGACAGTTCGACACCTTTAATTACCAAAAACATTTTTTTATGCCTCCATGCTAGCGGCAGCTGTGGCCAGCGGTGTTATGTTTTCGGATTGTCTGTTTCATTCTCATCGACTCAATATCTCAGTAACGCCTTAAGAGATTTTCTTCAAATTAGGCACAAACATCCACTTGGACTCAACGATGAAATGATCAAAATATGGCAGTAAAAGTCCATTGTGACCTCGTGTCTTTCTGATTTTCAGTAATGAGATATCTCTAGAAGGCCATGAGGTCATTCTCTTGTACTTGTCACAAACATCCACTTGGACTCAATGCTGACAACATTTCACACAAATGTCTGATAGGATAAAATGATGAAGTGATGACATTTTATATCTGAAAGGTCAAAGGTCAGTGTCACTGTGACATCATAATGTTCTGCAAAAACACTTTTCTGACCATTACTCAACGTCACAACTCCAGTGCAGAAGAGGAGACACTTGGCCAGATGCTGAATTTGTGACACTAATGGGTGGAAGATGTGCGTGGAGCATCCATGTTTTAGAATCTGTAGCTTCTTTGCAGCATGTTTATATTTGAAGCATTGTCTGCCGTCATGGCTACATATGAGTCTGAGCAGACGTGGATGTAAACTGTAACTGCAACTTGACAGGTTCACAGAAGTATCCAATCGAGGGCCAGTAATTACAGTTTTTATTTGATCTAATTCGTATTTTTGTTATATTTATGCTTTTTTAGCACTTAATCACTTTTCTTCTTTTTTCTTTTACTTCTGATTCTTGGGCTGCTGTAACGTGTGAATGTCCCCAGTGTGGGATTAGAAAGTTTTACTATAATCATAGTTATCTCACTTTAAAACCTGTATTTTCTTTTCTGCTCTCAGCTCTGTCGAGGGCGTCTAAGGAGATTTTACACAGTAAGAACTTGAAGCAGCTGCTGGAGGTGGTGCTGGCCTTCGGAAACTTCATGAACAAGGGTCAGAGAGGGAACGCTTACGGCTTTAAGGTGTCTTCACTCAACAAAATCGCTGATACCAAATCCAGTATCGACAAGTAAGAGCATTTTTCACCTGAGAAGAACGATTCGAATCATGTAAAAGTCACATCTGGAACAGAGAATGTGATGTGGATAAAACTCCATATGGTTATTCATATCTGAACTTATATAATAAAAGCAATATATTGCACGTTTGACACATTTACTGCCTTGGAGGATAGTCCGCCTCACTGTGTGTGTACGTCTCTGTGTTTGCAGAAACATCACTCTCCTGCACTACCTGATTACCATCCTGGAGAAGAAATACCCAAAAGTCCTGATGTTCCAGGAGGACCTGAAGGGTCTCTCAGAGGCAGCCAAAGTCAAGTAGGCGGATAGTTGGAAAACCTGCTGCATGACTCTTTGTTTGCTTTCAATGTTGTATATAACCATCGCTTTTTCTTTTTCTGCAGCATGACCGAGCTGGAAAAAGATATCGGCAACCTGCGCAGCGGCTTGAAAAGCGTGGAGAGTGTGAGTCACAAAGATCTATGACATAACACATGTTATGTATCGGTCATGCTGTTACACAATATTTAGTGCAGGTCCTGTAATTTTAACTCTGATTTCCTCTCCTGGATCACATTCACTTGTAGGAGCTGGAATACCAGAAGAAGCGACCGCAGGAGCTGGGCGACAAGTTTGTGTCAGTGGTGAGTCAGTTCATCACCGTGGCCAGCTTCAGCTTCTCCGATGTGGAGGACTCTCTCGCCGAGGCCAAGGAGCTGGTAAGTTAGGGCGAACAGCACCGCCGTCACTTCTACATGCAGAAAGTCTGCATCTCATTTCCTCTCCGTGCAGCTGTTTCTACACGTGTTGTTGACCTCATCAGTCACCTCTGTGGAGAAGCTCACAGCAGGAGTGAAGTGTTTCAGCTTCCTGCTGCAGCACCTCTGACGCTTTATTGGTCGGCCTGCTTGTTGCCATGTGTGCAGGTCAAGAGAGAAAACCAGGAACAGAGGCAGAGGATATTATTTTACACGATTCTTCTTTTTAAGATTTTTTTTGTGGCTTTTTTTTTGCCTTTATTTGATGGGACAGACAGGGGGGGTGACCTGCAGCAAAGGGCTGAGGCTGGTATCGATATTACAGCTGCTGCGATGAGGACAAGCCTCTGTATATGCAGCACCTGCTGTACCATCTGAGCTACTGGGCACCCTTTATTTTACATGATTGTGTTCAACCTAACATGTTATTTTGTGAACTTTATTTAATCAAAATTTACATTTTTGTGTGGGTGGCCAAAATGAGAGGCTGAAGGCCAATAAAATGAGCACTTCCTTATAGATTTTGCAGCTATATTAAAGGAACACTCAACCCCACAAATTACCAGTTGTATATCAGGTACTTTAACTCATGTTATGTTGGATTCATGATGAACCCTTTTTTTGTTGCGCATGCTTCCAGTGAAGAAGAATCCAAAAAGTGAGAAAATTCTCAATAAATTTAAGTCACAGTGGTCCGTGTTTAACTACAGCAAATCTTTTTTTAAAATTTTCTCCATTTTTGGATTCTTTATTCACCATGGAGGCATGAAAGGAAAAACAAACTTTTCTCGACATTTTTATTGCATAATGGGGGTTAACTATTTATATACAAATGGTCATTCCTA